>NC_064414.1:52765000-53065000 GCF_023375975.1 Astyanax mexicanus
GTCCAGGCAAAGGAGGTCGTACACGGCTAATCCAACAACAAGATAAAGAGGCCAAGGCAAAGGGATGGTCATTAAACAGAAAAGGGTCATTAATAAACAAGAGCTAAGAATAAACTAAGGGCTAGGCTGACTTCTATGAAATAATGGAAAATAGTCATGTCACCTACAGCCTCTCCTGAGAGAGGGTGCTTTTCCTGGCAGGGGTGCTGAATTCGGCAACATAGTAGAGATAAATGTGCTTTGAAAAAAAAGTTATCCAAAACCAGTGTGTAAAACTAGTGGAGGAGAACATGCCAAGTTGCATTAAACTGTGATTAAAAGGGTTATAACCAGGGTTATTCCACCAAATATTAAAACTTTATGAATATGAACTTGTTTTCTTTGCATTATATGAGGTCTGAAAACTCGTAAATAGCAAAATCAGAGAAACTCATTTAGAAACTGAAGTGGTCTCTTCGTTTTTTTCCAGAGCTGAAAATATAAACAGTATATATACAAAGACAGAGACTATATAGTGCACATTCTGTCAGATAACAGTGTCTGTGAGCAGGAGGAATAGTGGAGCTGAGACTGACACTGAGGCTGAATCCATCAAACACAGCTGATCCCCATATCTGTCACCATATTTCACAGGTAGACTCTGTTTTATAGCACCTGTAATCGCTCCGAGCCCCCAGAGCAGCATCACTGTCTCAGCTCTACACACACACAAACACACACACACAATAATATTATATTGCTAAAAGTATCCTGTGCTGAAGCTACATGAAGTTTGGAGGTGTGTAGTGAGTGATGAACTGTGAAGCTACATGAAGTTTGGAGGTGTGTAGTGAGTGATGAACTCTGAAGCTACATGAAGTTTGGAGGTGTGTAGTGATGAACTCTGAAGTTACATGAAGTTTAGAGGTGTGTAGTGAGTGATGAACTCTGAAGCTACATGAAGTTTGGAGGTGTGTAGTGATGATGAACTCTGAAGCTACATGAAGTTTGGAGGTGTGTAGTGAGTGATGAACTCTGAAGCTACATGAAGTTTGGAGGTGTGTAGTGAGTGATGAACTCTGAAGCTACATGAATTTTGGAGGTGTGTAGTGAGTGATGAACTCTGAAGCTACATGAAGTTTGGAGGTGTGTAGTGAGTGATGAACTCTGAAGCTACATGAAGTTTGGAGGTGTGTAGTGATGATGAACTCTGAAGCTACATGAAGTTTGGAGGTGTGTAGTGAGTGATGAACTCTGAAGCTACATGATGTTTGGAGGTGTGTAGTAAGTGATGAACTCTGAAGCTACATGAAGTTTGGAGGTGTGTAGTGATGAACTCTGAAGCTACATGAAGTTTGGAGGTGTGTAGTGATGAACTCTGAAGCTACATGAAGTTTGGAGGTGTGTAGTGATGATCATTGAAGCTACATGAAGTTTGGAGGTGTGTAGTGATGAACTCTGAAGCTACATGAAGTTTGGAGGTGTGTAGTGATGATGAACTCTGAAGCTACATGATGTTTGGAGGTGTGTAGTAAGTGATGAACTCTGAAGCTACATGAAGTTTAGAGGTGTGTAGTGAGTGATGAACTTTGAAGCTACATGAAGTTTGGAGGTGTGTAGTGATGATCATTGAAGCTACATGAAGTTTGGAGGTGTGTAGTGATGATCATTGAAGCTACATGAAGTTTGGAGGTGTGTAGTGATGAACTCTGAAGCTACATGAAGTTTGGAGGTGTGTAGTGAGTGATGAACTCTGAAGCTACATGAAGTTTGGAGGTGTGTAGTGAGTGATGAACTCTGAAGCTACATGAAGTTTGGAGGTGTGTAGTGATGAACTCTGAAGCTACATGAAGTTTGGAGGTGTGTAGTGATGATCATTGAAGCTACATGAAGTTTGGAGGTGTGTAGTGATGAACTCTGAAGCTACATGAAGTTTGGAGATGTGTAGTGAGTGATGAACTCTGAAGCTACATGATGTTTGGAGGTGTGTAGTGATGATGAACTCTGAAGCTACATGAAGTTTGGAGGTGTGTAGTGATGATCATTGAAGCTACATGAAGTTTGGAGGTGTGTAGTGATGAACTCTGAAGCTACATGAAGTTTGGAGGTGTGTAGTGATGAACTCTGAAGCTACATGAAGTTTGGAGGTGTGTAGTGATGATCATTGAAGCTACATGAAGTTTGGAGGTGTGTAGTGATGAACTCTGAAGCTACATGAAGTTTGGAGGTGTGTAGTGATGAACTCTGAAGCTACATGAAGTTTGGAGGTGTGTAGTGATGAACTCTGAAGCTACATGAAGTTTGGAGGTGTGTAGTGATGATCATTGAAGCTACATGAAGTTTGGAGGTGTGTAGTGATAAACTCTGAAGCTACATGAAGTTATAATTTATATATATACATGTATGTACATACATACAGCTATAGACAAATGGAAACACTGGCCCCATCAAGACTACTTACTGTTCATTAGGACACATTTGGAAATGACATGGCGTGAAGTGTGTGTGTGTGTGTGTGTGTGTGTTTCTGAGAGAAAGAAAGCCTCTCAGGCTGAAGCTTGTGAGCATGTGTGTGATGTCTCTGACTCTAATTGGGTGCTGCATTGTTGTGAGAGCGTGTTATTACTGTCGACAGCGGCTGTTTGAAGCTCTGCCCTGTGCGCACACACACTCGTGCACACTCACACCCCCCCCCCCCAGCCCCCCCACACACACACACCCTCGTGCACATACACTTGAACACATGAACACACGAACACATACACGCACTGTGTCAATCACAGCCTCATGAAATATAAGTAGTAGATCTCTGTGGGGAAGTCAGTCTGATGCTTTGCTTTTTATGAAGGTGTGAAGATCAGACTGAGGTACAGACAGCGTCTAGACACAGCATGTCTGTGAAATATGCAATGAGGCAAAATTCGATTGGTCGACTGCAGCTTTTCCACAGAGCTGTTGCTGTTCTTTGTTTCTGCTATTTATAGTTAGCTAATTACTGAGTGAATAGAATGGAACAGGTTCCTCAAATATACACATACAATATATACAGGGGTTGGACTATGAAACTGAAGCACCTGGTTTCAAACCACAATAATTGATTGTGGTGATGGACAGTTCTGGTGGAAACAGGAGAGTTGAGGTGCACATTGAATTCTGCCGTGATTTGATCAGCCGTGGTTTTATGTTTTTTTTTTATACAATCCGGGTTAGCACCCGAACATCCCTTTCAGACAGCTTCCTCTTACAGCATCCACAGTTAATCCTGTTGGATGTGGTTGGTGCTTCTTGGTGGTATGCTGACATTACCCTGGATACCGTGGCTCTTGATGCATCACAAAGACTTGCTGTCTTGGTCACAGATGCTCCAGCAAGACGTGCACCAACAATTTGTCCTCTTTTGAACTCTGGTATGTCACCCATAATGTTGTGTGCATTGCAATATTTTGAGTAAAACTGTGCTCTTACCCTGCTAATTGAACATTCACACTCTGCTCTTACTGGTGCAATGAGCAATTAATGAAGATTGAACACCAGGCTGCTCCAATTTTGCCATGAAACCTCCCACACTAAAATGACAGGTGTTTCAGTTTCATTGTCCAACCCCTGTAGTTCTATTTGGACACCAAACAGTGGTGTTCTGTTTCTACACTGCTATATAACAACTATTAGTCAACTCAAAGGTGCTGACATTTAGGCTTAATCTACAGTTACAGTAGATACAGAAATCACCAGCATACTCTGTTGTACCCATAGATTGTATAGCTGGACAGAGCATCATCTCTCAAAAGTGAAGCCACCACAGGTCGGGCGCCCCCTGCTGTTCGGTTGCAGAAAGCTGTGTAACTCCACCCATCCCCATAGGTTTTAATGGCAAAACAGATCAATTTTCAATCACGTTTTTTTCTAATATACTGTAATTCTACCACCTTTATTCATCTGCTTATATTGTTAAATGGTAAATATTCCCACAGAATTCATTTTTTAAAACGTTATTCAGCTCTATTCAAAAAGGTGTGGTTATTGTAAAAGGGCTGGTTATGGGTGGGACCAATAACAGACCGGCAGCCCCGCTCTGCAGCCTGTGACCGTGAGGCAGCCCTCAGGGGCGGGGTTATTTAAATGAGTAGGCTGTCTCTCCACAGTCTTTCTCCCTCCTCTGGTCTCTACTGCACAGACTCGGGTTTCAGAATCGCCAACATGGCGGAAGATTTTGGCTTCATTTTCATTGAATGAATGGGAACGGCGACACGGCGTCCATCTTTTTTTACAGTCTCTGGTTGTACCCATACTGTTGCCTGACACTACGTCTTTTTTCTTCTATTTTTTAACTTGTCTGAACTACCTAGAAAAAGTGCTTTTAGCCTGCAAACAAACCGGACCATGGTTCAGTAGATCCGACAAAGACCACCTCTTTTGGTTGGACCATATTTTTTGGTCCTTTGGTGGTTCTTGGCACCTTTACCATCAGATACTGTGTTTTATTTCAGAAAAGGCTTAAAAAACTGAAAGTCTGGACTTAACCATGCTTTAAAACATTAAAATGGTTCTATATAAAAATTAAGGTTCCTTTTAGAGATGGGACCAATGAATTATTAGTTTGTGGCAACTTTTTTTTGGCCAGGCAGTGTACCATTGAGACACATCTTACCATTATACCACAGTTCGTTTGACTAAAAAGTTGTTTGTTTGGAGATATTTTAGTGTAGAAACAAGGTACTTGCAATGTGAGTAAAGCCAGCGTGCCTATGGCTGGAGATAATGCTCTATTGAACAGTTAAGCCAGCTCAGCACCAGCCGAGGTTTTACATAAAGAATAACCAGTTTCCGGGGCTGCAATAACTACAGCTTGTAACTAAGTAAACTAATTGTAAAATGTTGTTTTATTTAAGATATTTAGATCTAAAAATCGAGAAAGTAAACCAAAAATGGCAAGAAAATGACAATAGCTATTGTCTCAGGATTTGGATCAGTATTGGCAGTTGTGCAAATTGACCCACTATTAATTTCAACCCTATAAAATGTTGTTGTTCATGTTCACCAATCTTTTTTTACACATGTTAACAATGCTTAGTTGGCGCTTTTCCACTGACTGTTTTTAGATTTGCGATTTGCTTATTTTGAACCGTTCACTAAGTTTTCACCAACAAATGCAAGTTCCAGAACAGGGAACGTTCATTCGCAGTGGGAACCGAAGAATACTAGGTTTTTAAGCTCGAACCATGACCAACTTCTGTTCACCACCACCGTGCAACGCCTTCTGTTGGTGACGTATAATGCGACGTTTTGACTATTCCACTAAAACTGGTGGAAAATGGGCTGCCCCATGTTTCTTATATGCCCAAATAGAATGGAGTTCTTATGGTGGAAAAGTATTAAATATGGAACCAAAAGCGGGTCTGCTATAGCTTCATCTAAAGAACCATTTGAAGGACCTTTATTTCCCCAAAAATAGCTTCTAAAGAGGTTTTAATGTTACGACTCATTACTGAAGGAACTCTAACAGTATATTCAGAACACTGACTCTCAGCTGTAAGAGCAGATCACACATTACACACATTACAGCTCTTTATCGGCAGCTTTTATGCAGAATGTGAGTAAATATTGTATACTGATGCTCTAAAGCAGGCCTGGGCTGAGAGAACTGATGAGAGATGATGTACTGAAGCTCATGAGGAGCTAAATAAGTCACTATGCTCTGAGCTGACCTACATGCAGACTGCAGCAGTCTGACCTTTCACTGCTCCGTACAACACAACCTGTATACACTTCAGATAAAGTCACTTATTACAATAAAACCACTGTAACTCTGCACTGTTAGCAGCACATCACTATTACTGTGATGTACAGTTACTCTTCTACTCTTCTGTTTTATAGGAGGAAAGAAAGAAAGATCAGTTTTTTTATGGCAGTGAAACAGTGGCTCGGTGGATGTTTATAATGTTTGTCTATCAGCACTGGGGTCTCCGGTTCAAGTCCTTATCTGTGTGTAGAGTTTCCATGTGTTCCCTGGTTTCCTACCATAGTCCAAAAACCATAGAGATCAGGGTAACTGGTTAATTAAATGGTTAACAGGCCCGTGTGTGTGTGAATGTATGGATGGATCGATAGATGGATCGATAGATTAATGGATAGACAGGTGAATGGATAGATAGACGGACGGATGAATGGATGGATGATAAATGGATGGATATGTAGATAGAATAGGATAGAAGGACCGATGTACAGATGGACAAATGGGCCGATGGATAGACGGATGATACATAGATGGATGGCTGGATAGATAGAAAGATAGACGGATGGATGGATAGATGACGGATAGATGGGTAGATGGATGGATAGATGGATGGATAGATGGACGCATGTAAAGATGTACATACCGATAGATAGATGGATGGATGGATGGATGTATGGACGGATGGACAGACGGATGGGTAGATGGATGGATAGAAGGACGGATGTACAGATGGACAAATGGACGGATGGATGATAGATAGAAGGATGGATGGATGGATAGATGGATGGTTAGATAGGTAGATGGATGGATAGATGACGGATAGATGGGTAGATGGATGGATGGATAGATGGATGATAGATGGACGGATGTAAAGATGTACAGACAGATAGATAGATGGATGGATGGATGCATGGACGGATGGATGGACAGACGGAGGGGTAGATGGATGGATAGAAGGACGGATGTACAGATGGACAAATGGACGGATGGATAAATGGACGGATGGATAAATGGACGGATGGATAAATGGATGATAGATAGATGGATGGCTGGATAGATAGAAGGATTGACGAAAGGATGGATGGATGGATGGATAGATAGGTAGATGGATGTATGGACTGACGGATAGACGAAAGGATGGATGGATGGATGGATGGATAGATAGGTAGATGGATGTATGGACTGACGGATAGACGAATGGATGGATAGATGGATGGGTGGATGGATAGATGGATGGATAGATAGGTAGATGGATGGATAGATGACTGATAGATGGATGGATGGATGCATGGACGGATGGATGGACAGACGGAGGGGTAGATGGATGGATAGAAGGACGGATGGACAAATGGACGGATGGATAAATGGATGATAGATAGATGGATGGCTGGATAGATAGAAGGATTGACGAAAGGATGGATGGATGGATGGATGGATAGATAGGTAGATGGATGTATGGACTGACGGATAGACGAAAGGATGGATGGATGGATGGATAGATAGGTAGATGGATGTATGGACTGACAGATAGACGAATGGATGGATAGATGGATGGGTGGATGGATAGATGGATGGATAGATAGGTAGATGGATGGATAGAAGGACGGATGTACAGATGGACAAATGGACGGATGGATGATAGATAGAAGGATGGATGGATAGATGGATGGTTAGATAGGTAGATGGATGGATAGATGACGGATAGATGGGTAGATGGATGGATGGATAGATGGATGATAGATGGACGGATGTAAAGATGTACAGACAGATAGATAGATGGATGGATGGATGCATGGATGTATGGACTGACAGATAGACGAATGGATGGATAGATGGATGGGTGGATGGATAGATGGATGGATAGATAGGTAGATGGATGGATAGAAGGACGGATGTACAGATGGACAAATGGACGGATGGATGATAGATAGAAGGATGGATGGATAGATGGATGGTTAGATAGGTAGATGGATGGATAGATGACGGATAGATGGGTAGATGGATGGATGGATAGATGGATGATAGATGGACGGATGTAAAGATGTACAGACAGATAGATAGATGGATGGATGGATGCATGGACGGATGGATGGACAGACGGAGGGGTAGATGGATGGATAGAAGGACGGATGTACAGATGGACAAATGGACGGATGGATAAATGGACGGATGGATAAATGGACGGATGGATAAATGGATGATAGATAGATGGATGGCTGGATAGATAGAAGGATTGACGAAAGGATGGATGGATGGATGGATAGATAGGTAGATGGATGTATGGACTGACGGATAGACGAAAGGATGGATGGATGGATGGATGGATGGATAGATAGGTAGATGGATGTATGGACTGACGGATAGACGAATGGATGGATAGATGGATGGGTGGATGGATAGATGGATGGATAGATAGGTAGATGGATGGATAGATGACTGATAGATGGATGGATGGATGCATGGACGGATGGATGGACAGACGGAGGGGTAGATGGATGGATAGAAGGACGGATGGACAAATGGACGGATGGATAAATGGATGATAGATAGATGGATGGCTGGATAGATAGAAGGATTGACGAAAGGATGGATGGATGGATGGATGGATAGATAGGTAGATGGATGTATGGACTGACGGATAGACGAAAGGATGGATGGATGGATGGATGGATGGATAGATAGGTAGATGGATGTATGGACTGACAGATAGACGAATGGATGGATAGATGGATGGGTGGATGGATAGATGGATGGATAGATAGGTAGATGGATGGATAGAAGGACGGATGTACAGATGGACAAATGGACGGATGGATGATAGATAGAAGGATGGATGGATAGATGGATGGTTAGATAGGTAGATGGATGGATAGATGACGGATAGATGGGTAGATGGATGGATGGATAGATGGATGATAGATGGACGGATGTAAAGATGTACAGACAGATAGATAGATGGATGGATGGATGCATGGACGGATGGATGGACAGACGGAGGGGTAGATGGATGGATAGAAGGACGGATGTACAGATGGACAAATGGACGGATGGATAAATGGACGGATGGATAAATGGACGGATGGATAAATGGATGATAGATAGATGGATGGCTGGATAGATAGAAGGATTGACGAAAGGATGGATGGATGGATGGATGGATAGATAGGTAGATGGATGTATGGACTGACGGATAGACGAAAGGATGGATGGATGGATGGATGGATAGATAGGTAGATGGATGTATGGACTGACGGATAGACGAATGGATGGATAGATGGATGGGTGGATGGATAGATGGATGGATAGATAGGTAGATGGATGGATAGATGACGGATAGATGGGTAGATGGATGGATGGATGGATAGATGGGTAGATGGATGGATGGATGATAGATGGACGGATGTAAGGATGTACAGACAGATAGATAGATGGATGAATGGATGCATGGACGGATGGATGGACAGACGGAGGGGTAGATGGATGGATAGAAGGACGGATGTACAGATGGACAAATGAACGGATGGATAAATGGACGGATGGATAAATGGATGACAGATAGATGGATGGCTGGATAGATAGAAGGATTGACGAAAGGATGGATGGATGGATGGATAGATAGGTAGATGGATGTATGGACTGACGGATAGACGAATGGATGGATAGATGGATGGGTGGATGGATAGATGGATGGATAGATAGGTAGATGGATGGATAGATGACGGATAGATGGGTAGATGGATGGATGGATAGATGGATGATAGATGGACGGATGTAAAGATGTACAGACAGATAGATGGATGGATGGATGCATGGACGGATGGATGGACAGACGGAGGGGTAGATGGATGGATAGAAGGACGGATGTACAGATGGACAAATGGACGGATGGATAAATGGATGATAGATAGATGGATGGCTGGATAGATAGAAGGATTGACGAAAGGATGGATGGATGGATGGATGGATAGATAGGTAGATGGATGCATGGACGGACGGATAGACGAATGGATGCATAGATGGATGGGTGGATGGATAGATGGATGAATGGATAGATGGACAGACGGATGTATGGATGGACGGATAGACGGATGGATGAATAGATGGATGGAAAGATAAATAGATGGATGGATGGATGGATGGATAGATGAATAGATGGACAGACAGATGGATGGATGGATGGATAGATAGATGGATGGACAGAAAGATGGATGGATGGCTTGTTTGAACACAGTAAACACACAGACAACAATTCAAGAGCTAGTGCTGCGGTTAGGGGCTAATGCTAATGATGCTGCAGAAAAAAAAAACTATTCTAAATAGCCTTCATTTCAGAAGAAACAATGAACTTCAGACTCTAAACACGTCTATATTTGGGGTGAATTTGGGGGAAAATCTGTAAATTAGAGAATCTTAGTTTTCACCAAACTATTCCCTTGATCTTATTAGATTAACAATGTTAATTTAGTATCTGATGGGGGGAAAGAGAGATGGAAGGAAGAAGAAAACAAACCGTCCTCCTCTCTCCTTTAAAAACGAGCTCCTGCGAGCTCAGTCTGAAGCATGTTGCTCTGTTTTGCAGCAGATGAATCACTCAATATACATTATTCATTCACTGAACAGATAAGGAAGTTTTTTTTTAGCCTCCAGCGCAATTCTATTCTGGGTCATCCCAATTCTGCTTTATTACCTGCGTCTGAACCGAGTTAACTTAATTATCATTAAAGAACATCAGTGTCCTCCTCATACCTGTAACTTTACTATATACAGTAGTAGAGGTCCAGTGTAAGCTAAATAATGCTGCACCAAACACTGTCACTCTTCTGTACACATGGACCATTCTCGCCAGAAGCTGCCGGTCACAATCATTACATTACCATCCACTGCACTGTCCACTGTGGGTGGTAATAAACACGTGACACTGTGGATGGAGTACTGTATTTTTTGCACTATAAGGCGCACTGAATTATAAGGCGCATTATGCGACACTAGTAAGAAACAGGGGTGTCGCCATGTTTTCCTTCTCATTCTAATAGCAGGTCTCGCCGCTTTCAATTGGATGTGGCAAAAGTCATGTGACGTGAATATATTTTGCATAGGCAGTGGTAAAACTGGTGATTCTCATTAGTGTTAGTGTTAGTGTTAAGATAAGGATTATCAGCATTAGGGTGAGCATTAGGTTTAGGGTGAGGTCAGGATTAGGGTCAGCTTTGGGGTTAGAGGAAATTAAAGTAAATAAAGGTGGACTTAAGGCGGTATTTAGCTGAATGAGAGTTTACGTTGCTTCTAAAAAGTGTTTCCACATCCCTTTTTTATGATTTTGGTATGTTCATATATTTTAAAAATAAATATTTTATATTTTTTTAAGGTTTTAGTTAGGAGTGTGCCAAATCATATCGTTCACAATAATATAGCCAACATTTTTTAATATGGTGAACGATATTATACCCTGAAATATGGTGCCATATCACCCACCCCTAATTATCACATCAGGGTACTACTATTTTTTGTTTTTAGCAAAAGAAAAGTTCTAGAGACAGATTACATCTGTCAAGTATCATTTGTTTTACTTTAATCCTGGATATATGGAGATATTTTAAGTGCATTAAGACATTCTCGATCATAGACTTCTGTTACAAATCTGATAAAATTCTTGTAATTTTTAAATACTAATAATAAAAATTATAATAAATATCTCAGTTAGAGGTGTGCCATTTAATATCATATGCAATAATATGATTTTATTTTTTATTTTTGTTATTTTTAAGTGTACTATTTAAAATATATATATATTTTTAATTCACTGTTATCTCATATTGCCAAGAGTATCGTTATCACGAAAATACCATGAAATATTGTGATATTATATGGTATGTTTTAGCTGTCTTTTATTTTCCTTTTTCTTATTTTTTTTCTTTTATTGTTTTTAATAACGGCTTATTTATATTTTAATGTTTTATGTGTAAAATTTGTTGAATGTTTTTATTACATTTTCTTACTTATGATTTTATAATTCATACTCTTAAAACTTTTTATTTTTATCTTATTTGTTTTATTTTATTTTAGAAAGTGTATATATATATATATATATATATATATATATATATATATATATATATATATATAAGTATATATATATATATGGAAAAGGAATTAACAAGTTGTAATGGATGGATTGTCTTTTCCAAGTTATGTAGTACACTAAAAATCGACAAAATGGAGAAACTTGTTTTTAATTGGACAGCAATGGTATGTCTTATTAAAATGCTGGGTTTTATTTCTTTGACAATCCCTACTCTATACACCTGTTTAAATACAATCTAAACGAGGGTCGCCCCCAATGTACTTTCAGTTTAAATACAGGTTGATTGATTGAACTTAATTTAAACTGGGAATTAGTAAAACGTGCATAAAAATACACAATAAAATGATAAAATATAAGAAAAAACAAGCAACTAAATGGAGAGAAAGCAAAAAAACTCCACCTTAGCTTTAGCTTTAGTGAACACATTAGAATCAGTGCTTTGACTAATCTTTCTTAAATAAAGTCATTAATTCAGAAGCCGCTTTACTTAATCAATAACCCAACTCAATAACCATCGACACAACTTTAAAAAAAGACTATTTATTTTTATGAATCTCTCCATAACGACCCAAAACAGCCAATATGTTTTATTCCTGTCCCATTATTAATGAACTAGTGTTTCCTATTTTACCCAGACATACTCACAGCTTTGCTCTATGTTATGGTGAACAGGATAGAGAGGGAGGGGCGTGGATGGAGGATACAGGGTGGAGGATGTGAGGAAGTGAGGAGGGTGGGGGGTTAAGAGTAAGAGGACCAGAGGTCAAGCGCTACCCTGAAGGACCCATCCACACAGTCACAACACCAGACACGTGTCTCTGACGGCTAGAGCCCTTCTGCTCAGCCCAATAACCGCCCCCCCCCCCCCCCCAAACAACAATAAAGACCAACCCCCCACCCACTGCTGCTGCTGCCACCAAAACATCAATTACACACTGCCCCACCACCAACCAGCTCAGGAAAGCTCAAAAACACGCCGACAGATAATAGAATTATTTTATTTCTGCATTTTATGGTTCACTTCAGGTTCTGGGATGCTAACTGTGATTAGATTTAACTAAATGTGTATAATATTACCTTAAATTCCCCTAAAAAAAATCTTTACATAACCTCTTTAACCCTTTCACTCTGAAAGGGACTGAAACTGGCGAGAATAAAGACTCTTTTAATGTAATAGTGATAGGAGTGTGACGTGATTTCGTGGCACGAGATCTCGCGAGATTAAACGTGAAGATATTTCTCATCAAGCTTAAACCTGTCTCGCGGGAAAAAAACAGTTTAGTGTGGACTTTTTAAGCCGGACCTGGCAACCCAGTAGTGATAGCAGCGAGTGTGGTGGCTGAGCAGTGAGAGCAGCTCTCAGCAGAAGAGGAAAATTCAGGTATTTGTATAGAAGATGCTTCTGCTACTTTTAAGTTGTATGTCTGGCTGCATTTTGGCTCCAGTGGAAACAATAAACGGTAACAGAGTGACCAACAAGATACAAACCATATATAAATACTGTAAGTAAATCCTACACGTGACTGTTTCATAGACAGTTGTACTAATCCCTTAGCTCTGTACTGTATTTAAAACATGTTCTGTCTCTGTTTCACTTCAAGCATAGTCTTAATATGACTGGTTATGGTTATGAATAGTTAAATTAAAAGAGATTTAGGAGAAAAAAACACAAAGCATAGTCTTAATATGACTGGTTGTGGTTTGCACTTATTGTTTGCACTATAAAAGACCTAGAAAAGTGTTATTTTTATTCTTATTCTTATTTCTATTTCTTATAAAATCAATGTGTGAGAGAAACCAGTCTGTTAAGTTTGCGTTATATGATTTTGTCAAATAAAACTCTAGTTTTAAGCCATTTTTTATTTTTGAGGTTTCTTAAAAATATTATTTTTAAATCTCCTCTCGTCTTGTTCTCGTGAACCCAATATCGTGTCTCGTCTCGTCTCGTTATATTAGTGTCTCGTCACACCCCTAGAGAGCGATTTTGTGTAAAGAACTTGATGAACGTGTTTTGTATAGAACATGTAAAAAGAGGTATAATATGACCCCTTTAAATATCAGCACAACGTCCCATTCACTCACATAATCCATGTTGCCTTGCCATGAGCATGTTGGCCAATGTTGAACTACCTCATTCACAAGACAACACCTCACAACTTAAACAGGTGTGGGCATTTTCAAGCCATCTAAATGTAGCATATTAGTGTACTTTTAAGTATCAGTGTGCATTTAAGTATATATATATATATATATATTTTAAAAAGTATACTTAACATGGAAAAGTACATACTTTAAACATTAAAATTAATACATACTACTAAATACATACTAAATGTACTATTTGGAAAATCTTATGACAACTTAAGTATATCTTAATTGTAATAAAGCTTTTAAGTGTTTTTTAAAGATCATTTAAATAATACACATGAATTAAATTGTAAAAATTACATTAAAAATATATTAAAGTGCCTATTAGCAGTATTCTATAGTCTATCTATAGTGTCTGTCTGTCTGCCCATAGTACTTGTCTGTCTGTCTATAGTACTTGGGTGTCTGTCTGTCTGTCTGTCTGTCTATAGTACTTCTCTGTCTGTTTGTCTGTCTGTCTGTCTATAGTACTTGGGTGTCTGTCTGTCTATAGTACTTCTCTGTCTGTTTGTCTGTCTGTCTGTCTATAGTACTTGGGTGTCTGTCTGTCTATAGTACTTGTCTGTCTGTTTGTCTGTCTATAGTACTTGTCTGTCTGTTTGTCTGTCTGTCTGTCTATAGTACTTGTCTGTCTGTCTATCTGTAGTACTTGTCTGTCTGTCTATAGTACTTGTCTGTCTGTTTGTCTGTCTGTCTGTCTATAGTACTTGTCTGTCTGTAGTACTTGTCTGTCTGTCTGTAGTACTTGTCTGTCTGTTTGTCTATAGTACCTGTCTGTCTGTCTGAAGTACTTGTCTGTCTGTTTGTCTGTCTGTCTGTAGTACTTGTCTGTCTGTCTATAGTACTTGTCTGTCTGTCTGTAGTACTTGTCTGTCTTTTTATGTCTCACTATAGTACTTTTGCTAATAGTACTATTGCTTAAAATACGTTTGACTGAAATACAGAGAAAGTATATGTAATGTGTATTTTCATTAAGTATATGAAATTAAAAATGTACTTTTATTATTCTTTACCTAATTTTAACATACTTTTAATGCTCTTAAGTATACGTTCTTTTTATAAGGGATTGCCTTGAAACGCCATCCGAGAATCAAGATACAATTAAGAGGAGCTCAGTTACATTTAAATTAAACATTGTTGAACAATAATTGATATAACATTATGAATTCTGTTTTGTACAATGAAGGACACAAAGATATAAGGTAAAAATGGTCTGTTTGATTTGCGGTTGACTTTCTCCAGGGTGGTCTCACTCCATCCTCACTGTGTTTGGTGATAAAAGGCACAAAGACTCCTCATTTCTCCTGTAGACACACTGGCTGCTCTTCTATTCGTAATGGTAATAAAGCTTTCTAAACAAACTGAAAGGCCAGAGTGGCCTGAAATCACACTGTCCACCAAGAAAACACAGGAAGTCTGCTTCACTGCCCTCTGCTCAGAGCAGAGAGAGCTATTTAACTCTGATGCTGCTGAACACTTTTTTATAGTCAAAAAACGACCAAATCTCAGACTATGGGCCCAATTTTAGAGATCTAAATGATAAAAGCTATCAACTGTGCACTTGTGGTACCACAGCAGCCACTTATGATACTGTAGCAATCGCCTAGGAACCACCAGTCAAGTCCAACTATTCAGCAACATCATAGAAACTACCTGGGATACCATGGCAACCGCTTATGGTACCAAAGAAGCCAGTCATGATATCACAGCAACTGCCTAGGATCTACCAATTACCTGGAATACCATAGCCAGTACCACTAAGTAACTCCAACTATCCAACATCATCATAGCAACTACCTGGAATACCACAGTGACCATTTGTGGTACCACAGCAGCCAATTGTTGTACCACAGCAACCACCTAGGAACCACCAGTCAACTCTAACTATCCTACAACATCATAGCAACTACACAGAATACCATAGAAACCAATTGTTTCACCACAGCAGCCATTTGATGTACCACAGCAGCCAGTTTTGATACCACAGCAATAGCCTAGGAACCACCAATCAACTCCAACTATCCAACAACATTATAGCAACTACCTGGAATACTACAGCAACCACTTGTTGTACCACAGCAGCCAATTGTTGTACCATAGCGGCCACTAATGATACAACAGCAACCACCTAGGATCCACCAGTCAACTCTAACTATCCAACAACATCATAGCAACTACCTGGATACCATAGTGGCCACTTGTACCACAGCAGCCACTTGTGATACTAAAGCAACCGCCTAGGAACCACCAGTCAACTCCAACTATCCAACAACATTATAGCAACTACCTGGAATACTACAGCAACCACTTGTTGTACCACAGCAGCCAATTGTTGTACCATAGCAGCCACTTATGATACAACAGCAACCACCTAGGAACCACTAGTCAACTCTAACTATCCTACAACATCATAGCAACTACCTGGAATACCATAGAAACCACTTGTTGTACCACAGCAGCCACTTGTGATACTAAAGCAACCGCCTAGGAACCACCAGTCAACTCCAACTATCCAACAACATCATAGCAACAACCTGGAATACCATAGCCACCACTTTTGTACTACAGCAGCCACATAGGAACCACCAATCAACTACAACTATCCAACATCATATAAACTACCTGGAATACCATAGCAACCACTTGTGGTATCACAGCAGCCACTTGTACCACAGCAGCCAGTCATGAAACCACAGCAACTGCTTAGCAACCATCATTTAACTTCATCTATCAAACAACAGCATAGCAACTACCTGAGATACCATAGTGATTACTTGTGATAATATAGCAACCACCAATGAACCACCAGTCAACTCTAACTATCCTACAACATCATAGCAACTACCTGGAATACCATAGCCACCACTTTTGTACCGAAGCAGCCACTAATGATACAACAGCAACTGCCTAGGATCCACCAGTCAACTCTAACTATCCACAACATCATAGCAACTACCTGGAATACCATAGCCACCACTTTTGTACCGAAGCAGCCACTAATGATACAACAGCAACTGCCTAGGATCCACCAGTCAACTCTAACTATCCTACAACATCATAGCAACTACCTGGATACCATAGTGGCCACTTGTTGTACCACAGCAGCCACTTGTGATACTAAAGCAACCGCCTAGGAACCACCAGTCAACTCTAACTATCCTACAACATCATAGCAACTACCTGGATACCATAGTGGCCACTTGTTGTACCACAGCAGCCACTTGTGATACTAAAGCAACCACCTAGGAACCACCAGTCAACTCTAACTATCCTACAACATCTTAGCAACTACCTGGAATACCATAGCCACCACTTTTTGTACTACAGCAGCCACATAGGAACCACCAGGAATGTCATAGCCACCACTTTTGTACCAAAGCAGGCACTAATGATACAACAGCAACCACCTAGGAACCACCAGTCAACTCTAACTATCCAACAACATCATAGCAACTACCTGGAATACCATAGCCACCACTTTTTTTACTACAGCAGCCACATAGGAACCACCAATCAACTTCAACTATCCAACATTATAGCAACTACCTGAAAAACCATAGCAACCACTTGTGTGGTATCACAGCAGCCACTTGTACCACAGCAGCCAGTCATGAAACCACAGCAACTGCCTAGGAGCCATCATTTAACTTTATCTATCAAACAACAGCATAGCAACTACCTGGGATACCATAGTGATGACTTGTGATAATATAGCAACCACCCATCAACTCCAACTATCCAACAACATCATAGCAACTACCTAGAATACCATAGCAGCCACTTGTGATAATATAGCAACTGCCTGATTTTCTTTTTTTTGTGAGCCCCTTTATACTGATTCCACCTACTAAGGCTCTGATTATTATTTATCTATTTCATGCTCTCTACATAACATAAATAATAAATAGACATAAATCTGCCTATTTTATTATTAATTCAGTTGTTCAGTGTCCTGGAGGTACTGCTGATATGCACTGTATACTCATAAATATATATATATATATATATATATATATATATATCACATTATATAGTAATAATGTCCACCCCCACCTGAGTGAAGGTGTACGTGTGTGAGTGGCAGTAATGCAGTGTTTCTTTTATATTAAAGGTATGTAAACACAGCGTCAGCGGCTGGGTAATGTGTGTGTGTGTGTGTGAGTTACTTAGTCTGAGTGCAGGGGATCAGTCAGGTCGGGTGTGTGTGGTTTTAGCGAGGCTGAGTGATTGATGGCGGCTGGAGGAGCTGAAGCTGTAGAGTGTATTTAATTCCAGACCCGACCTGAACACACGATCAATGCTGCAGCCCTGCAGAAGAGCCTCGGCGAGATCCCATCACCGGGACACGGCTGTGGGCAGCGCTGTCGCCGCTGATGGAGATTAAATGATGTGATAGAGCTTCACATATGGAAGATCAAAGCTACGATCAGGAACGAGCCACAGCTGCCCCAGGAGAAGCGTTATTACACAGTAATACAGAAAGAACCATAAAAGCATGCAGTAGGTCTCAGTGATTACACTGCTTTCAGTGGTTTTTATAGCAAAACCATAAGCCATTACCCCACCCCCCACCCCCCATTTAATCAATCCCCTATTCCTAGTGATTATTCTTATTTCTACAATAGATTTAAATATATAAATAAGTCATTGGACAGTGTAAAGTGTGGTAATGACGGTGACCACCCAAATAAACAGTTTTCAGGAGAGAAATCTGTGTAGATTAACATCCAGCACTCGTTTGACTTTAAAATAAAATGTTTTTTGTTTTTTTTTAGAATCACAGTTTTGTTTGATGAGCTTTCCCCAGCTTTCGCATTAGAAGGGAAACATGGAGACACCCTTGTTCACTTTAATATAGGCATCCTTACTAGTGTTGCTTAATGAGTCTTATAATCTGGTGCACCTTATAGTCTGAAAAATCTGGTAATAGCTTTGTGGAGTCTAGTGTTTGGACCCCTAATACTACATTTTCTGTACCTACAACTATGAGTCTCACCAGGTAGAAGAACCTGCTAAATATGCAAATCCATCTATAGTGACCCGTCCACAGCTCCACACCATCTGGACTCACTGTGGTCTCCACCAACATCTGATCCAGGCTCAGAGCCTAAGCTGATTGTTTTGCAACATAAGCTTAAGTTTCACAACAGAAACTGTGGTGCCCTGATCACGGTCCTTTACACTGAAAAATAGTTTGATGCAACCAAATTCACAACTGAATTATTATTTGCTTCGTATCTTAACATTATTACATTTACTTTTTATATTTAGATTATCTATAGATTAGACATTAGATAGATAGATAGATAGATAGATAGATAGATAGATAGATAGATAGATAGATAGATAGATAGATAGATAGATAGATAGATAGATACTTTATTTACCCCGAAGGAAATTTAGGCATCCAGCAGCAACAACACAATACAATAAGAAACAGATTCAAACATAAATTAAAACACATAAGAATAGAGAAAAAAAAAAAAAAAATATATATATATATATATATATATATATACATACAGTAGATGTTGCTAATGTTCATTAAATAATTAAATAATTAACAGAGCAAAGTGCAGTGTGCAATGACATTGATTATGAAAGTGACTGATGTGACATAGAAATATAATATAAATATGCATCTGTAACAAATATAGTTCTAAAAAGAGAATGTGAAAATGTGAATACCCAATCATGAGTAAAGTGTACTTGAATGTAAGTGAGGTTGGGGAAGTGTTAGTGTAAATAATTAAGTGGTTGAATAATAATGTCCATGTGGTGTGACTGGATTAAACTCAGTCAGCAGCAGCATCCCGTCCCCGATGGGAGGAGTTAAAGAGTCTGATGGCTCTGGGGATGAAGGATTTTCTGAGTCTGTCTGTTGTGCAGCTCTGTGACAGCAGTCTGCCACTGAACACACTCCTCTGCTTCATGATGGTGGTGTGAAGTGGGTGACTATAATTGTTCATGATAGGAAGCAGTTTATCCAAAGTCCTTCTCTCAGCTATTGTAACCAGAGAGTCCAGCTCCATTCCAACCACTGCCCCATTAAATTGTGCATAGCTTTAAATAGTGCACTTGAGTTATTAGGAACATAGTCAAAAACAGAGCACCATATAATAGTGAACAAGGCACAGTTTGTAACATATTCCAAAAGTGTGCACAAGAACATGGCACTAGACCAAACAGTGTGATATAGTATCAGAAATTTTGAAACACAGGACAAGTGCACTACAATAGTGAGAAAGGCATAAATCTGTTAAAAACTTTAAATTGTGTGCGACAATAGTGAACAAACCAGAGTTTCGGACTCTGTTCAGTTTATAACAGTGCACTGAAATAGTGATCAGGGTACTATTTGTCCACAATTATGAACAAAGCTTATCCATATTTAATCACAGTAAATCACAGTTACCCATTGTCCATAAGGTATCCCATAATACAGGGGTGTCCAAACTTTTTTGTTGGGGGCCAGAAGGAGAAATATATTTGAAGTCACGGGCCACAGACTCTGTAATAAAACAAATAATGAAATATACCACTTTAAATAATAAATTTTCCCGATTCATATACACACCACTTTACTTGACTTGCTATATTTATCTTTGACAGTGTTGTGTAAACTAAGATTTTTCAAATTGATGTTTAATTTCATGATGTCTCTTAATATTAAACTCTTTAATTACGGCAACTTTTAGACTCTTTGGCCCGTTTTTCGGCGCTAGAAATGCACACTCTTCGCTTTTAGACTCATTGGCCCGTTTTTCTGCGCTAGAAATGTGCACTCTCTCAGCTTTTAGACTCTTTGGCCTGTTTTTCTGCGCTAAAAATGTGCACCCTCTCCGCTTTTAGACTCTTTGGCCCGTTTTTTTGCGCTAGAACTGCGCACCCTCTCCGCTTTTAGATTCTTTTGCCCCGTTTTTCTGCACTAGAAATGCGCACCCTCTCCGCTTTTAGACTCTTTGGCCCGTTTTTCTGCGCTAGAACTGCGCACCCTCTCCGCTTTTAGACTCTTTGGCCCGTTTTCTGCGCTAGAACTGCGCACCCTCTCCGCTTTTAGACTCTTTGGCCCGTTTTTCTGCGCTAGAAATGCGCACCCTCTCCGCTTTTAGACTCTTTGGCCCGTTTTTCTGCGCTAGAAATGCGCACCCTCTCCGCTTTTAGACTCTTTGGCCCGTTTTTCTGCGCTAGAAATGCGCACCCTCTCCGCTTTTAGACTCTTTGGCCCGTTTTTCTGACACCTAGCTTTCAAACTATGAATCTCGCATTATAAAAACCTGCTTAACAGCGGGCCAACTTTCATTCTATTTCTAAAATACCTCACGGGCCGCCCCAAAAAAAGGAAAGTTTGGACACCCCTGCCATAACACAAAAGGCCAAATTAGTGCAGTTTAATAGTGAATAGTAAAAACTAACAAAGACTAAAATAGCTCACTGCAACAATGAACAAAGCATATTTTGGAAGATAAGCCAAAATAGTGATTAGGCACTACAATAGTGAACACGGCATGGTTCAGAATGGTGCATTATAATAGTAAACAAGACATACTGTAGTGTACTGGAAAATGATTCAAATAGTGCACTGCAATTGTGAACAAGGCATAGTTTAGAACAAAGTGAAAATTTAATAGTGAGCCAGTCTTATTATCGTAACGTTATTAGTTGTATTTGCTGCACCACACGTGTGAGCAGGGCATCTCAAACTACAGTACACTACAGTATTAAACAAAGCACATCTTGGAATATAAAGGGCAAAAGAGTGTACTATAAAAGTCAGATGCTCTAATTTTTGTGCACACTTGTCATACTTTAGTCACATTCAACCATCACCAATAGTGAGTAGGGATGTTTTTTTTTTTTCTAAAACAGACCCAGTAATGCACTACAATAGTGAGACAATAGTGAGTAAGACACAGCTTTCAATACATGCCTAAATAAACAATACTGCATTGTAACTGTAAGTATGACTGTGGTATTGGTCTGACTAGTGCACTAGAGCATAGTTTGTGACATGGACTCCAGTAGTGCACTACAGTAGTGAGTAGAGCACAGATAGAGATGGTTCAATATAGAGAGAGAGACGGGCAAATCTCTCTCTCTCTCTCTCTCTCTCTCTCTCTCTCTCAGAAGTGGGTCACGTCTAACAGGCGAGTGGGGAAGTTCCTTAAAGATGAGTGTGTGTGTGGGAGTGGGGGGGGGGGGGGGTGCTCAGAAGCTCCATTTTCATTCTGATGTCACACATCTATGTCACAGTGCCCACCGCCTGTCATAATTCCTCAATCTCTGACACACACACACACACACACTCACACACACATACACACTCTGCCCCACCCTCCACCACTTTGATGCTCTTATTGCACATCATCTTCCGTGTGTTTGTGTATATTTTGGCACAAATACTGCAAAATAGCTTCAGCTAAATGCACTAAACATATGTGACATACACAAATACGGCTGTTCGAGGGTTTTCTGATCGATCGATTAATCAATTAATCAATCAATCGATTTTATATATTATTTTAATGCATAAAACATACATTCTTCAAGATTTTTACAGAAAAATCTTGAGACAAATTTTGAATTATCTCTTGAATCATGCAATTATTTCATTAATACACCTCCCTACCATATACATTACAATGTAACACACACACACACACACACACACACACACACACACTGAAGCTTCTGAAAAACACACACACACACACACAAACAGCAGCAATGGTATAAACACCCAGAGTACCAGTGAAAAATGACTGCAGATCTGCTGATAACCAACAGAAAAAAAAGAGCGAGAGAGCAAGAGAGAGAGAGAAAGAGAGAAATAGAGTGAACAGAGGCAAAAGAGAGAAAGAGGGAGCGGCGACAACCCCTCTCCTCTCTCCTCCGCCCCTCTATTCCCCCGTTACACACCAAGACAAGCGTGAAAGCCGAGCACAAACGAGGCTAACAAAGACCAGCCCATTCACTGTCCACTCCTCCGTCCATCACTCCATCTCTCTATCACTCCATCTCTCTATCTCTATAGATCTATAGCGCTCTATCTTTATCTCTCTCATCTATCTCTATCTATCACCCACTCTGTCTGTACACAGGCAGCGCCATCCAGCAACGACACCCTGCAGTATGTACACACACACACACACATACATATACACACACATGCACATATATTCACACTATATATATATATATATATATATATATATATATATATATATATATATATATATATAATATATATATATATACACACACAAATACCAATAGACGCACTTAGCCTTTTTACTCTCAATTATTCATGTATTATTACTGAATTACTGTTCATTTGATAAGATGTGCAAATGCAAATAAAAAATACATTGCATATATACAGTAAACTAGGGCTGCACGATATATTGTTTCAGTATTGATATCGCTGCATGCAACAATGACGAATGCAACGTTTTGTGCAATGCCAATATACTGTATATTTTACTATATAAACCTGTTTGGCTGCTTGATACACAGAAAAAATCACATTGTTCTTAATTAACAATTTTTAATTTTATCATATATATATTTTTTTCTTTCTTATGTTTTGTGTCTTGATTATTATGTTAGCTTTTTGTTTTAATTGATTTATTTTAATATATCACAATCACAACCTTTTGTAATTTTACTTGATATTATTATTTTATTCGTCCTTTTTACAGTTTTACTATTTTTATTATTTAATGTTATTTTCAATTGTCCTATCTTAATTGTTAATTTTACTTTACTTTTTATTTTTTAATCTGATTTTATTCTCTCTGTATGCACATAATTTTGAGCCGCATTTTAATGTATGAAAGGTGCTTTATAAATAAAGTTTGTTGCTGTTATTATAATATACATATATCGCAGAGCAACAATGATATCACAATGCAAGTTCAGTTGCATTTAATAGACGTATAATAGATCATCCAAAAAGTGTTACTAATAATTAACTTTTTATTATTGGTAAATTGTTTTTATATCTTTCTTTTTTGATGAAGATATAATAAGAACTGTTCGATGAAAACAAAAGGTAAGACAGACAGAGTACAGTTAATGCATGTTAAACTGTTATTCATTAATAGATGTGTTTGTTTGTCAATAGCTTTAAATAGCTAAGTGAGGGAAAAACCTACTTATTTATTTGTTTATTTATTGAAATATGCAGTGTAATGTGTATTTATTTATTTGTGTGTTTGTCTGTGTTTACAGGCCAGATTGAGGTATGCTGTAGATCATGTAGAAATGCTGTGTACATTAAATAAAACTGAGTTAACATGTCTCACCTAATCGCTCATTATTTATTTACTTATCTATTGATCACTGCATTTATTACAGCAGGTTGATGACACCTAGGCTGGCTAAAGGCTGTTGCTGTTTGTGTATTTATTTATTTATTTATTTATTTAGAGCAAGATTGAAAGATGCTTTTTGGGTTAACCTGAGATTTATTAACTGATTTAAAAAACTGAAAAAAAAAAGAAAATTAAGGATTAAGGATTAAAAAGCGTGATCTGATTCTACAAATTATAGTTTGTTTGAGTTATGTATAATATGTGTTTATTTATTTCTAAGCCAATTTGAGAGACGTGTCAAGCTTCAGATCTGTGGGTACATACACAAACACACATATATAACACTATATATAACCATTTAAACACAGGTAAAATAAAGCATGATCTGATTCTTAAACTGTTGCTGTTTGTTTGTTTATTTATGCATTTATTTATTTGGAGCTGAGATTCTATGAATGGATGAAAACGAGAAAAACATGCTTTAGGCATCTAAACTTTGCTAAAAATGCCTAATCTGAGCCAGAATCCAGGGTGAAAAACTGCATTTTGCATTGTTGAGTGTTCAATTATTTGCTATTTCCTTTAAATAATTGTTTTCTTATGTGTTCATTTATTTATCTATTTATCTGGAAACAGGTCTAATTAATTTCTCTGAGCTAGGCTGAGATTCTGTGAATGGACGAATAAAAACAGAAACGTAGGTGTCTAGTTGTTCTAGTTGTTCTTGCTGTTTTGATGTATTTAATTGTTTGTTTGTTTATTAATTAATTCATTTATTTATTGATGTATTTATTTATCTGTTTATTCACGAGCCAGACTGAAAGATGATCCGAGTTGGGAAGAAAATCGAAAAACGGATGAAGGAAAGCGAAGGAAAACTGCCTTGAAGCATCTAAAACATTAGAAAATCAGGCGTACCTGAGCCTTCAGCCACTCCAATGTGTTTGTATTTCTGTTTATTCATATACTTATTCATTTATTTATTTAATTATTTATTTATTTATTCATGAGCCAGATTGAAAGATGCTCTGAGTTAAGTTGGGTGACTGAAAATGGAGGCAAACACTTTCAACCCTTCAATTATTGTTTATTTATTTGTATTTTTATTCATTTAGAGCCAGTTTTAACGATCTGAGTTCTCAGGGTTAGGCTGAAATTATATGGAAAAATGAATAAAAATGATGAGGATTAAGCTAAAAAAAAACATCTAACCTAGGCTATAGATGCGTCGTCTAGTTGTCCGATTGTTCGAATAGTTTATTTATTAATTGATTATTTATTTAAGCTCCTGCCTGGTAGATGCTTTATGATGAGTTATTCTGAGATTCTACACATGAATGGATTAATAGAAGTTTAAGTAGAAGCTTAAAGACTCCAAACCAGCTTTAAAAAAGGTATTTCTGAGTTTTTTGATTGAATGCTATTCTCTTTAATAAAATTATTTATTAATTTATTTGCAAGCCAGATGCAACGATGCTCTCTGAGCTTGACTGAGATTCATATGGATGGTTGAAAAGAGAAAAAACAGCTTCTAAGAATCTAAGCCAGGGTTAAAAATGCATTATGTCATTCTTTAATTGGTCATGTTTGGTAATTTATGTATTTACCAGATAAAAAAAATAAATAAATAAAAGAGGCAAGATGAGCTATGCAGAAAACATAGAAAATCTACAGTTAGACGACTAAAAAATGAAGGAAAACACTTTAAAAAAAGTGAGTTTTAAAAGTGTGTTTGGTTTCTTGCTATTCCCTTTAATAATAAAATGATTTATTAATTTATTTGCAAGCCCGAGGGAAAGATGCTCTATGAGCTTGACTGAGATTCATATGGATGGATGAACAGAGAATAAAACAGCTTCTAAGAGTCTAAGCCAGGGTTAAAAATGCATTATCTCATTCTTTAATTGGTCATGTTTGGATATTTATGTATTAACCAGATAAAAAAAAATAAATAAAAGATGTAAGATGAGCTATGCAGAAAAGGTAGAAAATCTACGGTTAGATGACTAAAAATGAAGGAAAAGACTTTAAAAGTGAGTTTGGTATTCTCTTTAATAATAAAATAATGTATTAATTTTATTGCAAGCCCGATGGAAAGATGCTCTCTGAGCTTGACTGAGATTCATATGGATGGTTGAAAAGGGAAAACCAGCTTCTGAGAATCTAAGACAAAGATAAAAATGCATTATGTCACTCTTTAATTGATCATGTTTGTTAATGTATTAATGAATTAATTAATTTATTAATTTTATAAAAAATAAAAGATGCAAGATGAGCTATGCAAAAAATTTAGAAATGAAGGAAAACACTTTTAAAAAGTGAGTTTTAAAAGTGTGTTTGATTTCTTGCTATTACCTTTAATAATAAAATTATTTATTAATTTATTTGCAAGCCCGATGGAAAAAGATGCTCTCTGAGCTTAACTGAGATTCATGGATGGGTTGCAAAGGGAAAACCAGGGTTAGAAAATGCGTTATCTCTTAATATATTCTGGAATTGGTCCTGTTTGTTAATGTATTTATTTACCAGATAAAAAAAAAAAGATGCAATTTTTTTTTTGTTGAAAAAATGCAAGATGTGTTATGCAGAAAACATGGAAAATATGTGGTTGGATGACTAAAAATGAAGGAAAAAACTCTTAAAACTCGTAACCTAAGATAAAAAAAATATATTTTTATTTTTCATTGATAAATTGCTTTAATTTGATCTTTAATTAATTTTTTAATTAACCAGGTTGAGACATGAGCATGGATGGATGCACTAAACACACAGCATTAACAGGGCATCAGCACGGCATCAACACACTCCTCACAGCTGATGGAGGATAAAAAACAATCCCAGCATCTTCTCTCCATCCTACCTTTCTGTGTCTGTCCCTCTTCCATGTTCTCCTCCATGGCTGTGTGAGCTCGCCTTACTGCACCCGGAGCGATTCAACACAAAGCCTTCAGCACCAGACCCCTGTAAGCTCCTGCACTGGCTGCGTGTGCGCGAGAGTGTGCCTGCGTGTGCGCGAGAGTGCGCGTGTGTGTGTGTACAGTGTGTGTGTATGTAGGCTACGTGTTCTGGAGGAGCCAGTGGTGACCCAGTGAAGTCCCCTCAGCTCTGCTTCATCCACACGCCGTGCTCACACACTCCGTCCCTCACTGCCGCACTCGTTCACTGATCCCTCGCTCGCTCAGGAACCCACTCAGGCGTGATCATCCCCCTCTCTCTCTCTCTCTCTCTCTCCCTCTCTCCTGACCATTGGGCGTGTGCCTGGGACACAAAAAAAGGAGAAGAAGAAGAGCAAGAAGAAGAGCCCCCCTCCCTGCACCTCCTCCACCCCCCCCCCTCCTCTATAGCTTCACAACAGGGAGGAATAATAATTGCTCACTTCACAGAAAGAGTGTTAAGTGACAGAGCGAAAAGAGAGAGTATAAAAGAGAGAGAGAGAGAGAGAGAGAGTAAAAGAGAGAGAGAGAGGATGCCCATTCCCTTGGGCGAGTGAACGTTATCTCCAGTGAGTTCTCCAGCTCTCACCAGTTCACTCCCCACAGTGTCCACAGCCTTCCCCCAGTTACTCACTCTGCTCTTAGTTACTGCAAAAGGCAGGACTAGACTGTGGTGTACAGGACAGTGGTGTACAGGACAGTGGTGTACAGGACAGTGGTGTACAGGACAGTGGTGTACAGGAACAGTGGTGTGAAGGATAGTGGTGAACAGGATAGTGGTCTACAGGAACAGTGGTGTACAGGACAGTGGTGTAAAGGATATTCCTGTACAGGACACTGTGAACAGGACAGTGCTGAACAGGACAGTGGTGTAAAAGATATTGGTGTACAGAACAGTGGTGAACAGGACAGTAGTGTGAAGGATTGTGGTGAACAGGACAGTGGTGTACAGGCAAGTGGGACAGTGGTCTACAGGAACAGTGGTGTACAGGACAGTGGTCTATGGGACAGGAATGTACAGGACACTGTGAGCAGGACAGTGGCGAACAGGACAGTGGTGAAGACCACAATGGTGTACAGGGCAGAGGTGAACAGGACAAGAGTATACAAAACCTTGTGAACAGGACAGGAGTGTGCAGGACATTTGTGTGCAAAAGTACTGTGAGCAGGACAGTGCTGAACAAAGAAGTGGTGTACAGGACAGTGCTGAACAAGAAACTAGTGACAAGAGTCACTAGTGGTATACAAGATAGTGGTGAACAGGACACTGTAAACAGGACATTGGTGTAGAGGACAGTGGTGAACAGGACATTGGTGTAGAGGACAGTGGTGTAAAGGACATTGGTGAACAGGACATTGGTGACAGGAGTGTACAGGTCAGTGGTAAAGGTGAACATGATATTGGTGTACAGAAAGGAGAATGGTGTAGAGGACAATGGTGAACAGGACAGGTAAACAGGACAATGTGAACAGTACCTAAGTGTATAAAACAGGGGTGTACAGGACAGGAGTACATTAGACAAGAGTGTACAAGACAGGACAATGGTGTAGAGGACAATGGTGAACAGGACAATGTGAACAGTACCTGAGTCTATAGATCAGGAGTTTGTAGGACAGGAGTGTACAGGACAGGAGTATACAGGACAATAGTGTACAGGACAGGAGTGTTCAGGAGTGTATAGAAAAGGAGTCTGCAGCCTTAAGCAGTCAGGAACAGATGGAGGGGTGTAACTTAGGAACAACCACACACACACACACACACACACACACTCATCTTTACACCCCCCACCTCTTGTCTGTTTGATTGAGCAGTGTGAAGCCCCTCTGCCCGTCCTGTAGATACAGTTACACCCCGTCACCCTGCTGCTGCTGCTGCTGCTGCTGTTCACTTTCTGATAAATAGATTTCATTATTCTGGAATGAGATGAAGATCAGAGCAGTAACTCAGGCAGTGGGAGGATTTCATTACTGTACAGATAATCAAAACTGCCCCAAAGAAGCATCCCAACTCACAACAACAACGGTCTCTTTACAAAAAATACAAAAAACTGTACAGTAATATCCGGAATTTTATTAAAAAACTCACTTTTTATGTGCTTTTTTTTTTTTACTTGGGACTCGACTGCCTAGGGCTGGGCGAAATGGAAAACAAAAATCTTATCTCAATAAAGTTTCTATGTCTGTTCTATCGATATGTATTGCGATATAAATCAAACACTTTCTGTCACACTTAAAGGTTTCTCAAAACTGAGAGAATAAGTAAGTTTTTTTTTTAATTAGTTACAAATTGTGTTTAGTCAGAAGTTAACAAATAAATTATAGAACATTATATAACTGTATAAATAAAAATAAAACACTAAAATCCTGTATATTCAAAGATCAAATGTTACAGAATAACAAAGTAAACAGAGAACTAAATTCGTTGGTCAGTTCCAAAATCAATAAAATTTCTCATAAAAAAAAAAAACGTACATTCTTTTTAAAACAAAACCTTCATGCAACTTTCCAATGTAAACAAAAACAGAAAATTCGCTCCCTTTCAAAATGAGCTGTTTAAGGGCTCTGTCACTTTTATGCAAATAAGCTGTTGCTGGCCACACCCCATGTATACGCCGGGCTTTTACTACACTTGCTAAATGACATATCTCTTTTCTTGACTTTTTATGGACAGTAGCTACAGATTCCTCCTTCAGACAAAGTCTGCTGGCTTATCTTGCTGTGTACTGTCTGAGGTTCTTGACCAACATGACCATAATGGCCAAAATTGTGTTTTGGTCATTCAGTCCCTTTGAGAATATTTTTTTTTAAGGGCTTTGTCACTTTTATGCAAATAAGCTGTTGCTGGCCATACCCCATGTATACGCTGAGTGTTTACCATATGCTAATGTTTAGCTTTTGCTAAATGGCACCTTGTTCATCTGCTGACTTATCACAGACAGTAGTTACAGATTCCTCCCTCAGACGAAGTCTTCTGGCTAATCCTGCTTTGTACTGTCTGAGGTTCTCAACCAAAATGATCAAAATCGTGTTACATCAGCACCACAGTCGCCATGGCGAGAAGGGGCTAAACGCCTAGCAACAAGAGTGAGCCGAGTGACGGCGAGAGAGTGTGCAGCCACGCCTGACAGGAAATAGAGGGTCAACAACGGACCGCCATTACCACCTTTACCAGCACTGAGCTTAGACCCAGCTGGTTTTACCTGCTCAGAAATGCACAACACATCCAAATAAAAATCCAAATTTAAAGTTGTTCTTCCGCTAAAATCCACTTTTTCTTGTTCTTTGTGAAATACTATAGTATATGCATGCCACGCGTGAAACTATTATATCCTTAACCTCCATTGTCTGCAGCAGCTAAGAAAAGAAAATCCTCAGAAATACAAGTTGATCAGAGAGAGTTAGGGTGTCTACGTCAACCAGTGACTTCATGGCCTCACCCAACTAAGCTGACACTGGTTAACTACGAAGGAGCTTACTGCTCTGTTTACAGCTAGTTAGCATTAGCTATCTTGTGTAAGTGACTATAGGTTTAAATCAGATCTCCGGTTGATTCTGCGTTTTACAGAGACCTTATATAAACACTAGGGAAGCACAGTTTGACAAGGCAGCACAATTCGACAGAACACAGGTCAAATTTATGGTTGCTACTACCAATTTTATCAGTAAACAAGAATGCTCTATAACTAGTAACTATCTACAATACTAAAAAACTAAAAGTTTTAGAGCACCACCATTGTTTAGTAGTCGAACAAGCTTGTTTTTAATTTTCTCTTTATCTTATCAAAGACTTTATTACTGCTTATCACTTCCAATGTCAGACCTCTATTTCTAATATTCTTCTCTGCTGAAACTGAGACTCAGTCCTTAATCATGTTAATCTGAGCTAAAGGCTAAAGCTGCTGTTTGTGGGTCAGTCAGACGTCTTCCTGTAGCAGTTTTTTCCTCCAGTTTCCAAGAGTTCAAAAAAATAATTCTATTTAATTAAATAGTTACAGAGTTCTCTGTGTTTCTGTGTTTCTTATTATAATGATGAAAGTGTGAATGTGCTGTAAGTGTGTGTAAGTGTGTAAATGCTGCTGTAGTAGTAGAGTAACAGCAGTAACACCATCTGTTCCAGCACTAAAGCTTTACTACAGACAATGCCTTTGAAATGCTCATTTCTTTAAATCTATTTCTAAATCTGTTATCCAGTGACATGATTTTGTACCATTTCTGGTTATAAAGAGTGTATATTAAGTGAAAGGAGAATCTACAGTTTTATCATGTTCTATCTCTGATCAGAAAGAGGTTATAGAGTGTCTGAATGAATATTCTCGCTATACTGAGAGCTGTATTTGAGGATAGCAGTAGACTGGATCTGATGCCTGAGGCAGAACTGGATGGCTGATCATTCTGGAAGATTAATCTACAGAGAGGCTGAATGGGTGAGTGTAGGTTTATGTTTCAAGGGACCCCGTTAGCAGGAAGTAGCTAATCTGCATGAATTCATGAAGAAAGAAAAGTTAGTTTTTTAATGATCATTTTTGATATATTAAAGTAGGGATGCACAAAGATATTGGAATTATATTATTATCGGTATCGGACGATAATTGCTTTTTTAAGAATCATCGAAATCTCTCAATTTGGTTGATATTTTAAATGGACATACAATTTTTTAATAGATTTTTTGCTGACATATTTATTATATAAGTTATAATTATATAATAAATATTATAATTATATAATTAAATCCATTGATAGTTAGTAAAGAGAGTTTAAAGCTGTGAGCAGCCTATGTAAGAACCAGTTAGCTAAATAAATGCAACACCAAAAGATACTTTATTAATAATTAATTCAATAACTAATTTCTCAGGAGAATTTTTTTTTTTTTTTCAGTTTTTGGACTTGATATGAAACACAGTGGATCAACACCAGCAGATGACTTGTCTCTCCAAACCATCACTGATTGGTGGAAACTTCACACTAGACCTCAAGCAGTTTGGACTGTGTTTTCTCTCCACTCTTCCTCCAGACTCTGCTCCCTTGATTTACTTTAAATGAAATGTAAAATTTACTGATGATCAGTGATGGTTTGGAGAGACATGTCATCTGCTGGTGTTGATCCACTGTGTTTTATTATCAAGTCTAAAGTCAGTGCAGTTTTGTTTTCCCACAAAATCTTATAGCACTTCATGCTTCCCTCTGCAACTGACAACTTTTATGAAGATGTGGATTTCATTTTCCAGCAGGACTTGGCACACTGCCCACACTGTAGCCAAAAGTACCAATTGTTCTTATATAATATTCTAATTTTCTGAGATACTGATTTTTGGGTTTTAATTGGCTGTAAGCCATAATCATCATCAATAAAATAAATAAATGCTTAAAATAGATCACTGTGTGTTTAATACATCTATATAATATATGAGTTTCAAATTTGAACTGAATTACTAGAATAAAGTAACTTTTCAATGATATTCTATTTTTTTGTGATGCACTAGTACATGTGTATTATCACAGGTGTTTAACATGCATCTGTCTGCGGTTCTAGTCATAAGGTCTGTCAGAATGCATGAGTGTGTGTGTGTGTGTGTGTGTGTGTGTGTGTGCAGTCATTTGTTTGTGTATGTTTGCTAGAGTGCGTGTCCTCCGGGTTATGAATCAGACACAGACAAGCTCATTACTCCATCATTACTGCCCTCACACACACACACACACACACACACACACACACACAGATACACACACACTATCTTTTTCTCAATATCACTCCTCACTCATTCTATTATCTGCCCTATCTCTTTCATTCTGCCACTCCTCCCCAACAACACATTCACACCTTCTCCCCTACACTCCCTCTTCTTCTATTTCTCTCTTTTAGCTTATTCTCTTCTTTCTCATTCCTCTCTTCCCTCTTTTCTTCCCTCTCAGTTGTTTTCTCTCTGTCCTCCCCTCTTCTCTCTTCCTTTTCTTTTCTCGTTTTTTTCTCTCTTGTTCCTTTTGTCTCTTTCTATCCTTCTGTCTCTTTTACTTGTCCTCCTTCTCTTTTTCTTCTCTTTTCTCTTTCTCTGCTCTCCCTTTACCTCTCTCTCCCTGTGGTTTTTCTTCTCTCTCTTTCTCTCTCTCTCTCTCTCTCTCTCATCAGTACCTTTCAGCTCTTCTACCTGATAGCTGCGCTCTGATTGGCTGACATTCTGATGAAAGATGACTCATACAGGCTGCTGGTGGCAGACGACAAAAGTAGACACACTACACATACACACTCTCTCACACACACACATACACACACACACACACACACACACACACACACTACATACAACACTACACACACAAAAACACTTTAGCCCGCCTCCACTCTATTATTCATCCTTTTTATAGAAACTTTCAGCATATTAATTTCTATGAATCATGAAGGCAAATAATATCACATAAGAGAACCCAACCAGATACAGCAGAACCTGAGGAACGTTATTCATATTCTGTAGATTTATACTGGTTAATCTGTGTGAATATAATAATGATACAGTGTGTGTATAAGATTACAACATTAGAGTGAAAGTTCTTATATTTTTATTGTGGAACTTTGGCTTTGGCGTGTTTATATCTTAACAGCGCAGCGCTTTTGTGCGTCTCAGCAGAGAAAAGTGACCTGTGTGTTCACACTGTGAAGATACACCAGCAGCTCATTTAAGGGAACAGCAATGTTATTTTATTCTTTATTCTGTTTATTGTTAAGGTAAAAGTCAGGTTTGTGCTCTGCAGTGCTTGTGTGTGTGTGTGTGTGTGTGTGTGTGTTTAGTTAGTGGGGGTGTACACAGCGCATCTATAGGAATGGACGTCTGAAGATTGACCGTTGTCAGGGTTTTAATCGGTCAGTGGAGCGCCTGTTTTTTCCACCATCAAAATATATAGGAACATGGCAGGAATTTACCTGAACACACCTCACTTCCAAAGATTGATTCCTAAACTCCCAGGAATAAAGGTACACTCCCCAAAATTAACCTTTGAAAGCTTTTTTTGCCCAAAACCCATTATAATATTTATAATCAGTTTATAATCAGTTTATAATCAGCTGTAATCATTTACATATCTGTCTGCATGCATATAAGTCTTGAATGTGTTTTTGAGTCTATATACTGAATGAGTCTATATATATATATATATATTCACTGTCTAATCCTACATTATTAACCGTGATGCTGGATAATTAATACACTATGAAATGTTTCTTCAGCGTGAATGAGGGCAGTGGATACACACTTGCAGAGAGAGTGTGTGTGCATGTGTATGTGTGTGTGTAAGAGAGGGAGAGAGAGAGAGAGAGAGAGAGAGAGAGAGAGAATGGGGGCAGTATTGGATGCTGGTTATTAATAATGTGCGCATGCAGTCTGGATGGAGCAGTAAAGAGCTTATCTGCTACGCTTCGTCATCATCAAACTATTCTCCAAACTGGAGCCAGAGCTCCCAATCTGACAGATGGTGTGTGTGTGTGTGTGTGTGTGTGTGTTGGTATTTGTCCCATAAAACTAAATGAGGCGATTCATTATTCACTGCTCCGTCATACATACTCACTGGCCACTTTATTAGAAACATGGACAAAAGTGTTGGGACACCTGCTACTGTAATTAAGGGTATTAATATTACAAAGTGTTTAACTGCTTTTGTTGGAGTAACTGTCTCTACTGTCCAGTGAAAGGTTTGATTGTAATCAGCAACAAAGGGCATCATCACTAACTCTCAACAATTGTGTTTTTAGGCTGTTGCTAGGCAGATCAGTAGTACAGTAGTAACACCATTGCAACCACCTGGGATACCACAGCAAGCATCTTGCAACCTCCTAGTAAACATTTAATTGGTATTATTATATTGGCAATACACTGACAGCTCTGGAAAAAAATGTTATTTTTCTCTGATTTTGCTATTTATAGGTTTATGTTTGAGTAAAATGAACATTGTTGTTTTATTCTATAAACTACAGACAACATTTCTCCCAAATTCCAAATAAAAATATTCTCATTTAGAGCATTTATTTACAGAAAATGAGAAATGGCTGAACTAACAAAAAGGTGCAGAGCTTTCAGACCTCAAATAATGGAAAGAAAACAAGTTCATATTCATAAAGTTTTAAGTTAGAAATCAATATTTAGTGGAATAACCCTGGTTTTTAATCACAATGACATGTTCTCCTCCACCAGTCTTACACACTGCTTTTGGATAACTTTATGCTGCTTTACTCCTGGTGCACAAATTCAAGCAGTTCAGTTTGGTGGTTTGATGGCTTGTGATCATCTATCTTCCTCTTATTTATATTCCAGAGGTTTTTAATTTGGTAAAATCAAAGTAACTCATCATTTAAAAGTGGTCTCTTATGTGCAATTCTAGCCAGACATTAGCCAGAGTTCAAACTCACTCACTAGATACACAAGATAACACCTCACAACGTGTACAGACATGCCTATCCATTGAGATAACACTTCATGAGCAATGTAATCTCTTACACTGTTTTCTCATCACTTTTTTGGCATGTTAATTTAATTTACTTTAATTGTAGCATTTAAACATTAAAATTAAATTTTATGTAATTTAAACGGATTTTATTTATTTAAACGGACAAAATCTAAATCAGCACCGATAGGACTTTATTAGCAGTGGCTCTGCAGCTCTAGTACACTCTCTCAGACATCACACAATCAGCTGCAGACGACTGGGGCTGATTGTAATTAGTGTAATGATTAGGTGTGATCCGGCCGTGTGATGGTGATTGACTGTCTGACCTCAGAAACCTCTCTAAAACCTCAGAAGACAGAAGTGACCGGGCCCCGGTCTCTGGTTATCACTGCACACACGCCCGGGCTGATTCAGGCTGCGGCTAATTCCCTGATAATCTGATTGATTTCTCTGGGGAAGAAGAGTCTGCTGCACTTACTTTGCATTAGAAACATTAGAAACAGCTTTACAGTTACGCTTATTCTGCACTGATGTTTTAAATACTTGTCTAGTAGATGTTTTATCAGTTACACAACCCTAAATAAAAAGAAAAAGCTGTTTATATCTGGGGTGCTGTTAACTTATCCTGTGCAACAGATATGTGATGCCTTCTGACTTCTTGAAAGTCTCCTTCTGCTAAAATCCACTTTTTCTTGTTCTTTGTGAAATACAGTAAGTAGGTCTCTCTGAGTTGTAGATGATGCTGCACATGAAACTCTTCCTCAGCCTCCATTGTCTGCAGGTGACAATGATTAGTACTCTAGTGAGAAGGAACTGAAGAACAGTCTGCAGCAGCTAGTGAAAGAAAATATTCAGAAAAATGAGTCGATCAGGAAAAGCACCTTGTCTACGTCAACCCATGAATTAGTATTAGTATTCATGACCCCGCCCACATCGGCTCGGGACCGCCCACAGGCAGAGCTGAAGACAGTCTAAAAATGTCTTTATTTTAAGGCGTTTCTAACTGTTGTTCGTCTCGCTGCCTCCTGAAGTCGCAGTGCTATTAGCCAATCAGAGGGGATGTGTTTGCATATATGAATATTCATGAGCAAGAGCCGAAATCCTATTGTCCACCCACCCTCCCATCCCCCAACTCCACTCCTTCACCAGAGTAAAGCAGCATTATACCGGATCACCGGAGCACTTTTTTTCCCCAAAAACACACAGCTCACATAGCATTCATTCATACTAGAGACCACAGCCAACCAAAAAAAAGATGGAATTAGACCTTTAATAACTAATAAACTAATAAGTGACTTGTATCACAGTCAAACACATAGTCGAGTCACATGACAGCCGCAGACAGTGCTGGAAGAATCTCCCAGTAGAAGTTTATATAAGAGTGTATTTTTGGCTGCTTTGCTGCTCTTCCAACTCCCAGTTAAGATTCCTGAGATCAAATCCTGAAGCTGCATCGTCTACAGCTAGCAGCAGATACACACACTAATACACACACTCATACACACACTCGCACACTCATACACACACTCGCAGTGCTTCAAAGACACAGTTTTTCGCATGACACCGACTCTGACACTGTTCCTGTTTATGCATCGCTGACATGCCAAACACAATGTCGCTCTGCCATAAACAGTGTTTAAATAAACAGCTTCGTTTTTCACAATTCCCTCTCGTCCTTCTCTCTCTCTCTCTCTCTCTCATTCTCTCATTCAGAGCAGGATTAAAATCTTAGAAAAGTCAGTTTTCTGAAGGAAAGTCAGGATGGTTGTGCAGATTGCAAATGAAGTGCACCCAGGCACTTATAAAAAGACTTGAAGATCTTGAAGAACTGAAGGTCTAAATGCCATTTAAACAAAATATTTTATATACATCACTGATAAAATCATATAAATCTTCATTAAGAGTTTGTAACATTGGTCTCAAAAATGCATAACAAATGTGATTTTTCAGTTTATTCTGGCTGCTGCGCCTGCACAGATCTCCACAGCAAGGGGAGGGGCTTCCCTATCAACACTCTGACTCTCCTCCTCTTTCTGTACAAGCAGCAAGCTGATTGGCTCTTTTTTTTGAATAGCAGGACTTTATCCATACATTTTTATTAATTTTAGTGTTATGGAAAAGCTTACTAAAAATGAGAGTGCTTTTTTACTATTCCCATCAGGTTAGAAAAAAATTGATTTGAGAATATAAATGTAGTTTTTAAAACTATTTGGTGCGAAAGTCTGATTTTGATAATGCTTTATGTCGTTTCTTTTCTGCAAGGCTTAATTGTTCAGGATATATAAGGTATTTTTGTGTGGTTTTGTGAATTGTGTTAAGTATTTTGATAAAAACAGCCTAGTTTCTAAAATAGTGTTTTAGCAATTGAAAGAAGCTGTAATACAGTCTCTCGTGATTCTCACTTTGAGGCTGTTTTTAGGCTGTTGCTTCAAGTTCACTAAACTAGGTGGTTTCTGTGGTACTGTATACTGGGTGTTTACTACAAGACTGCTTGGTAGTTCCTAGGTGGTTTACCTCATATTTCTAGGATGTTGTTGCTAGGCAGATTTTAGGTGGAGGCTATGGCATTGTTAAGGTGGCAAATATGATGTTACTATGGTATTTTGAATGGTAACAATGGTGTTACCAATTGCTTGGAGCTGCTGAGTGTTGCTAGGGTTTTGCTAAATAGTTATAGGGCACTTACCGTCATGTTGCAGATGGTTTCTGTAGTATTTCCCTTGGGGCAGCTGTGTTGATGTGGTACCCCACATGGTTGCTTGATTGTTAGAAGTGTATTTGTACCATTGTTGCATAAGAATGGGGCACAAACCTTTGCACCACATTATTTATATAGGGAGAAAATCCATTAACAATACATTGATGTATGAATAATGTACCAAAGGATTACTAGGTGGTTGGTATGGTGTTGCTAAGTGGTTACCCAATAAGCACATGCCCTAGTATCCCAGCTTATCTCCATAGGTCTGCTTGAGCATTGGTCTGTGGTTGCTAAGCACTTTCCATAATATCCCTGGTGGATGCTATGGTGTCTCAAGGGGTTGTCAGTGTGGTACCCCAAGTGGTTGATGTGGTACCACATTAGGATGTTTGTATAGAAAGTATGTTTCCTGTATATCAGGGTGCACAACTCATTCTTTCCTACAGGAATATAGAAAAGTCATGTAATATGATACAAATTGCAAGCAATATAAACAGCTTACATGGTTAATATTTGCCCTTTACCTTTCTTATGTTACATTTTTTATTAGTTTTTTAATAAAATGTAAAAGAAAATGAATTAAACTCAAGATATGAGTAGAAAATTTGTTTAGTTTCAAATTTACAAATGAAGCAATGTTTATTAGCCGAAAAAAATGTGTTTTGATATATGTTTTTCACAAAAAATGAGCCAATGCCAATGAGTTTGAGTTAGAAAATTTTTTTTTTTTAGTATCATTTGATGAAAAATGAAAACGGGTCCCACAGACCTGAACACCACACAAGGGTTAGTAAATGAATTAAAGCCAGTAAGTGAGTGAGTGGTGTTGAATTATAAAAAATATAAATATCATAATAATCAGCTTTAAAAACTCAGGATAGATTACTGTGTCCACCTATAGCTACAGAATAAGATGATTGGGGCTTATACTGAGACTCGTCTGCCTCAGAACTTCACGTTTCACTGGACGATCGATACGTTCTCACCTCTCTGCAGGAGTGTATGTGCTAAAACACAGCCAGCATTAGCATTCCCTATAGACCTTTACCACACAACACACAGATCCTCACTGATCTCCCTCAAAACATTTCTTCTATATATACACGAATATACGAAAAAAATAAGAGTTTCTGAATCAGTTTCTCTGATTTTGCTATTTATAGGTTTATGTTTGAGTAAAATGAGCATTGTTGTTTTATTCTATAAACTACAGACAACATTTCTCCCAAATTCCTTATATAAATATTGTCATTTACAGCATTTATTTGCAGAAATTGAGAAATGGCTGAAATAACAAAAAAGATGCAGAGCTTTCAGACCTCGAATAATACAAAGAAAACAAGTTCATATTCATAAAGTTTTAAGAGTTCAGAAATCAATATTTGGTGGAATAACCCTGCTTGGTTTTCAATATTTTCCTCCACCAGTCTTACACACTGCTTTTGGATAACGTTATGCTGCTTTACTCCTGGTGCAAAAATTAAGTCAAGCAGTTCAGTTTGTTTTGATGGCTTGTGATCATCCATCTTCCTCTTGATTATATTCCAGAGGTTTTCAATTTGGTTAAATCATGGATGGATGGATGGATGGGTGGGTGGGTGTGTGGGTGTTGGGTGGGTAGGTAGGTAGGTAGGTAGGTAGGTAGGTAGGTAGGTAGGTAGATAGATAGATAGATAGATAGATAGATAGATAGATAGATAGATAGATAGATAGATAGATAGATAGATAGATAGATAGATAGATAGACACTTCAGCAAATATAAAGTAATTCTCCAGCAAGCAGCACCAAAATACACCTGACCGCATTCCTGATGATAACACTGTTACCATCGAACACACCCTGTGAATGGATTAAAAGCTCTGTATGCTGTTCAGTTGTGTGTGTGTGTGTGTGTGTGTATGTGCCCCTCCCAGTGGTAATGTGGAGAATAGCTCTGTGCCAGCGTCTCCAGTGCCTCCCCCGCCGTGCCGCGGAGATGCAATGATTAATCAGTGCTCACTCAGATCCACACACACAACACAGCACAGCAGATACACACACACACACACACCACACACACACACTGGTACACAGCCATTCTTACCTTGGTCTGCAGCTGCAAGCTGGATAATTGATTGATTCTGCTGGACTGTGAGAAAACAGTCTACAGCAGTATCTGACTACACCACTCTGAACTGAAGCATCACCATAAACTCACTTTATTACACCAGCAGGAGTTTCACTACACATTTATGAAGGTGGACTAAGCCTGTATGAAGGGTATCTGGGGGCATCCAGGGGAAGATATAACTAAATATTACATACAGGATATATAAATCTATAAATATATATGATCATTTGTAATCACAAAACTGTTTTAACATTATGCAATGTATATAAACTTAATTGTTTCATGGATGGACTGAAGGGTAGGTGGAATGGGTTGGATGGATTGACTGACGAATGGATGGATGGATGGATGGATGGATGGATGGATGGACACAAATGGACTGTATGGGTGGATGGATGTTGCAGATAGAAGAGTTTGTTGATGGATGGTTGGATAGTTGACATAGCCACACTGGGTGGTTTGGGATGTATGGGTTGGCTGTATAGATAGATGGATGGACATAGATGGACTGTTTGGGTAGATAGATGATTAAGATAGGAGTGTTTGCTGATAGATGGGTGGATAATTGATGGATAGCAACACTGTGTGATTGGATGTTTGAAGGATAGGATCACTGGGTGGTTGGATGCTTGATGGATAGGTACACTTGGTGGTTGGATGGTTGGTGGATAGGTACATGGGCGGTTGCATGGTCAAAGTATAGATGGATACACTGGGTGGGTGGTTTAAGATGGATGGGTTGGATTGATCGATGATTGGATGGATGGATGCATGGATGGATGGATGGATGGATGGATGGACACAAATTGACTGTATGGGTGGATGGATGTTGCAGATAGAAGAGTTTGTTGATGGATGATTGGATGGTTGACATAGCCACACTGGGTGGTTGGATGGTTGATGGATTGATACATACACTGGGTGGGTGGTTTGGGATGGATGGGTTGGATATATGGATGGATGGATAGATGGATGGACATAGATGGACTGTTTGGGTTGACAGATAATAAAGATAGGAGTGTTTGCTGATAGATGAGTGGATAATTGATGGATAGCAACACTGTGTGGTTGGATGTTTGAAGGATAGGTACACTGGGTGGATGGATGGATGATTGGATGGATGGATGGATGGATGGATGGATGGATGGATGGATGGATGGATGGACACAAATTGACTGTATGGGTGGATGGATGTTGAAGATGGGAGAGTTTTTGATTGATGGTTGGATGGTTGATATAGCCACACTGGGTGGTTGGATGGTTGATGGATAGATACTGTACATACAATGGGTGGGTGGTTTGACATGGATGGATGGATGGATGGATGGATGGACATAGATGGACTGTTTGGGTAGATGGATGATAAAGATAGGTGTGTTTGCTGATAGATGGATGGATAATGGATGGAGAGATACACTGGGTGGTTGGATGTTTGAAGGATGGGAACACTGGGTGGTTGGATGTTTGAAGGTTAGGAGCACTTCCATTGTGTTGGAGGAACCAGTTGGATGGATGGAAAGATGTATGGATGGATAAATGGATAAAAGGGTTGGTGAGATGGAAAGATGGGTGGATGGGTGATTTGGTTGGGTACAGTGATGGATAGAAATGTGGCTGGTTTGGGTAGAAAGACAGATGGATGGTTGGAAAATGCTTTATGAAGAATTTTATCACATTAAAATGCCACAGAGTAACTGTACTGCATGGGCTTCAGCTGTAAAATCTTCACACACTTGTTCACCAGAATCTAATTCCCGAGCACCAGCCTGCTCCAGATAATTCCTCTGGTTTAACAACAGATTAAATTTGACCATACCCCAATCAATTAGCTGACACGTGTCCACAAATCAGGGTGACGGAGCTGCAGGATGATTGATTCTGGCTGGTGAGGGGGTGAGAGGGAAACCTCCACCTTCTTCTGAATGGTATATTAATACACCACTAAGTGAATCACAGTGAATCACAGTGAATAAGTGATTTCTGGAAGCTCTGTAGATTCCAGGGCATGACTGGTACAGAAAGAGCGAGGGATGATTGTTGGGAGCACAGCTGACTGAAAAATCCTTATTCTACAGCTCGGTTTCCGTGCTAACATCATTCAGAAAGTGCTCCACAATGGTGCATATTTATCCATGCATCCATCCATCTCTCTATCTTTCCATCAGTCTAAACATCCATTCATCTAGGCATTCAGCAATTGATCCATCTATCTAATAATCTATTCATCCATGCTTCCATTAACGCATTCATCCATCTACCCATTCATTCATCTTTTCATGTATCTACATTCCCATCAATTCACCCATTCACTCATCTATAATCTATCCATACATTTATCCATCTATTTATTGGTCCATTCTTCTATCTACCCATCCATCTGACCCTCCATCCATTTACCCATCAATGCATCCCTTCCTATCTATCTATCTATCTATCTATCTATCTATCTATCTATCTATCTATCTATCTATCTATCTATCTATCTATCTATCTATCTATCTATCTATCTATCTATCTATCTATCTATCCATATTTCCATGTACCCACACATACACTTATCTATCATCGATTCATTTATCTATCCATCCTTTCATCTCTCCAACCATCTGATTACATCCCAGTCACCCATCATCAGCCCATTCGCTCATCCATCAACCTCCCCAATGATAATCAAATACTTGAACAACAACAAATCTGCACCAAATCACTCAGTGGTTCTTCAGTTAATGCAATTTTTATTTACTCTTTTAATTTTATCTATATGAAACCATGAACCAATTATAATACAAAAATATATATTAAACGAAACTAAATGCTCAAATGTTTTATGAATTGGTCCATTACAAACCAATCACAACATTCAGCCTTGCTTACAACATCGTAATATATGTACCAATATGTTGAATGGTAACCCCTGTATCATGGTACATCACATTGCCAGATTCTTACCAAACTGGCAGAACTTCAGAGAATTGCTGAACAATAGAGGGAAGATGGCAGTGGAACTGGTTCCTCCGACACAATCCCATAATATCTCCATTCACAGAGCTCTGCAGAAGACTGGACACACAGCATGTCTCTGAATACAGTCTGAATTCTGCTTCCTCTTTAGACGGTTGCCAGTGGAGATTCACAACTTCCTCCACACAGAGCCAAAGGCCACATCCGCCCTGAACCCACTGAAAAGACAACGGTCAGCAGGAGCACAGACAACACTGACAACAGCAGCACTGTGGCACAATATTAACCGCCAGAAACCTGTTAGTCACACTTTTGCAGCACCATAGTGTATTTAGCTCCCACTGGGGTCCCCTTTTTGGCAGGGGTGCCACATTCAGCACAACACCTGTTTTTCACACTTTGGCAGCACCATAGTGTATTTAGCTCCCACTGGGGTCCCCTTTTTGGCAGGGGTGCCACATTCAGCACAACACCTGTTTTTCACACTTTTGCAGCACCATAGAGTTTTTAGTGCCCATTGGGCTGCACATTTTGGTAGGGGTGCTGAATTTGGCACAAATTACAGCACCCCAGCTTATTTAATGCCCAGTCAGGTGCACTTTTTGGGAGGGGTGCCACATTCGGCACAACACCTGTTTTTCACATTTTTGCAGCACCCAGGCATATTTAGTGCCCACAGGGGTGCACTTTTTACAGGGGTGACAAATTTGGTACAACACCTGTACTTTTTTTTTTTTGCATTGTTGCAGCACCCTAGAGTATTTAGTGGGTACAGATCCCTCCCTCAAACAACGTCTCCTGGCTATTCCTGCTGTGTTCTGTCTCTGAGGTTCTTAACCAACATAACTAAAATCAATTTCTTCAATTGATCTTGTTGGTGGGGCTCTGGTGGGGGTTGACTAGTGAGGGGTGGAGCCAGGGTGGTTCTATGCAGATTTCCTTATCATGATGTCACAATAAGGGAGCATCCAAATGGCTCATAGAAGCAAATGATTCCTGATACCAAACACTTTCAGCTGATTCACAGAAAATGGAATGGACTTTTTTTTTTATTAGCAGTCGAGACCCAAATGGAAATACAAAAACATACAAAAAGTGAGTTTTGTATAATATATGTCCCCTTTAAAATGTTAAATTGCTTAATTTGTTTTAGAATAATTGGATGCGTTAATACAGAGCCTCTGTCTGTTGTTGTTCTCTGGTGGTGATGTGAACACTGAGGATTCCCTTGATGTTTAAAATAGCTCTCAGAAAACTGGATTAAAAATTCATTCACCTCTTTTCCCTCTGTTTTTCTCTGTGCCTGTTCTCCAAACCCTCCGCATCACTGCAGACTCCAGCCGTAACTGTGCAGACGGGGCTGAAGATGTGCAGGATATACTGTACGTCCCATTTCCACAGAACTCCATAAGCAACATACTGGAGTACAGAGTGATTATGCTAATGTGCTGAGTGGCATTTCACTGCCATAATCAAGCTCCCGTCCCAATCATCCATAATATTGGATATTACACAGTGAGGATTACTCCCATTATTGAATATTAATGCCAGTTACAGGATTTTAAAACAGCTCTAATCTCCAGTGTGGAACTTCAGTCCTGTAACAGATCATATATAGATCATAAATTTAGGTGGTTTTGGCATTCAGGGTGTTGCTAGGTGGCGGCTATGGGGTTGCACAGTGTTGCAGTGGGATCGCAAGTGATTGCTGTGCTACTGCTAGAGGTTGCTATGGTGTTACTATGGTGACCATTTTACTAGAGAGCCAGACTTAATCCCCAGCGGTAATCAGTGCTGATCAGGCTCAGCTGTGTACCACAATATAAAAACCACATTCAAATCACACTTCTCTGTCGCACCTTTGTAGAGGGGTGACCGGTAACAGTGGACGAAAAGAATGAAAAAGAATAGAGAAGAAAATACAAAAGGCAATTAAAACCAGGCAAGAAGAAATACCACAAAGAAACAAAAGACAAGCCCAAACTGAATGAAATGTGTTTGAGCTTTTTCTGTTAAACGAGAACTTAACTAAACAGCCTGGTGTTCAGATCCATGTTAAAGTTTTTTTTTTGTTTGATTGTTTAGGTTCATTTTACTATTTTCCTTTGTTTTAAAATGCCATGTGGCATTTCCATTATTAGGTTTTTCCACCTTTTTCCCAGCCACATTTACACAACTCGAGTGGTGCAGTGCCCATGGGAGTACACTTTTTGGCTGGGGTGTCAAATTTGGCACGAGACCTGTTTATTTTTTTACACTTTTGCAGCACCCTAGCATATTTAGTTACCATGGGGTGCACTTTTTGGCAGTGGTGCCACATTCAGCACAACACCTGTTTTTCACACTGTTGAAGCACTATAGAGTATTTAGTGCCCATTGGGGTGCACTTTTTGTTATGGGTGACAAATTTGGCACAACACACGTTTTTTACGCAGTTGCAGCAACCAAGTGTATTAAGTGCTCATGAGGGTGCAGTTTTTGGGAGTGGTGATGAATTTGGCACAACACCTGTTTTTCACTTTTGTAGCACCATAGAGTATTAAGTGCCCATGAGGGTGCATTTTTTTTGGCAGGGGTGCCACATTCAGCACAACACCTGTTTCTTACACTGTTGAAGCACTATAGCATATAAAGTGGCCATGAGGTTGCAATTTTTGGCAGGGGTGACACATTTGGCACAACACCTGTTCTTTTCTTTCTGCATTTTTGCAGCACTCTAGAGTATTTAGTGCCCATGGGGTGCACTTTTTGTCAGGAGTGACAAATTTGGCACAACACCCGTTTTTTACACAGTTGCAGCACACAAGTATATTAAGTGCTCATGGGGGTGCACTCTTTGGGAGTGGTGATAAATTTGGCAGAACACCTGTTTTTCACTTTTGTAGCACCATTGAGTATTAAGTGCCCATGAGGGTGCATTTTTGGCAGGGGTGCCACATTTGGTACAACACCTGTTCTTTTCTTTCTGCATTTTTGCAGCACTGTAGAGTATTTAGTGCCCATTGGGGTGCACTTTTTGTCAGGGGTGACAAGCTGTTTCAGACTGTGCATCTGTGTGGTACACTTAATTTACAAATATATAGAGCAGCTATTATTATTATTATTATTATTATTATTATTATTATTATTATTATTATTATTTTTATTATTTGGTAGGTGGGTCGTAATTCTTAGTACTGCAGTGATTAACATGGTGATGATGTATAAGGTGTGTGTTGTATTATGGGCCTGTAGCCTGCTCCTAACCCCGGCTAGCACTGCTGGAGCAGCATTAACATTACCTGTTAACCACGCTAAGCACTAGTTCATTAGTTAGCTCATTCACAGTTCAGAGGTGAGTATATCGGACTGTAGCTTGCTGCTAACCTCGGCTAGCACTGGTGAAGCAGCATTAACATTACCCGCTAACCAGGCTAAGCATTAGTTAGCTCTTTCACAGTTCGGAGGCGAATATATCGTACTGTAGCCTGCTGCTAACCCCGGCTAGCACTGCTGGAGCAGCATTAACATTACCCGCTAACCGCAGCTCTAGCTCTTTCATAGTTCAGAGATTAGTATATCGTACTGTAGCCTGCTGCTTTCCTAGGCTAGCACTGCTGGAGCAGCATTAGCATTACCTGTTAACCACGCTAAGCACTAGTTAGCTCTTTCACAGTTCAGAGGGGAGTATATCATACTGTAGCTTTCTGCTATCCTCGGCTAGCACTGCTGGAGCAGCATTAACATTACCCGTTAACCACGCTAAGCACTAGTTAGCTCTTTCACAGTTCAGAGGTGAGTATATCTTACTGTAGCCTGCTGCTTACGTAGGCTAGCACTGTTGGAACAGCATTAACATTATCCGTTAACCACGCTAAGCACTAGTTAGCTTTTTCACAGTTCAGAGGTGAGTATATCGTACTGTAGCTTGCTGCTAACCTCGGCTAGCACTGCTGAAGCAGAATTAACATTACTCGTTAACCACGCTTAGCCCTAGTTCACTAGTTAGCTCTTTCACAGTTCAGAGGTGAGTTTATCTTACTGTAGCTTGCTGCTTACCTAGGCTAGCACTGCTGGAGGAGCATTAGCATTACTTGTTAACCACGCTAAGCACTAGTTAGCTCTTTTGCCTTTCAGAGGTGAGTATTATTGGACTGTAGTCTGTTTGTTTACCATGTAAAAACAAGCATTGTGGGATGAACTGCTAGATAATATTGCCCAGGGTTCCTCAGTGTAGCACTGTCTGGCTAGCCTTAGTGGAAATCTAGAAATTTAAACTTGCTGTAGATAAACAGAAGTGCTTTACTCACTCAATTAAACAGTTTTCAGGTGAGAAATCTGTGTAGATTAATAGCCAGCGCTTATTTTACTTTAAAAATAATGCACCTTATAATCCAGTGCGCCTTGTGTATGAAAATAGACCAGAAAATAGATGTTTATTGACAGTGCTCCTTATAATCTAGTGTGCCTTATAGTGCGAAAAATACAGTATGCAGAGAAACAGATACAGAACTTCAGTCTGTAATTATACAGTAGAAATACATAGTGTCCTATATGATCAGTGGAGCTGATATAATGGATATAGGCAAATTTGTAATGTTTTGTAATGTTATATATATATAAATGTACTCTGTTGTGCATCTGTTGATCAGCCGGCCTTGAATGGAGCGAGTTGAAGAATTGCTCTCGTCCTATCAGCCGCTCCAACAGGCTCCCGTACTGGCCGGTCACCATGGCAACACTCAGCTCCAGTGAGCCCAGCTTCCGAAAGGATAAAAATGGGAAGAGGAGGATAACGAAAATAAAACACACACACAGAAACACCTGATTCATCTCGCAGTGTTTCAGCCTGAAACCAACACCATTCAACCATGCACTCTCATTATTCAGCTAATCAACTCACTCATCTGTTCAGGCCCCGCCCACAAACACATTCTTTGTGACAACTGTTGCTACGTAGGACGAGGTTTGAAGAACGATGGCAAAAATCACACTCAGTTCACTTAAACTAGGATGGAGTTTAAATAATGTCACTATTAGGGGTGTGACGAGACACTAATATCACGAGACGAGACGAGGCACGATACTGGGTTCGCGAGAACGAGACAAGACGAGATTTAAAAGTACAATTTTAAAGAAAACTTAAAAAATGAAAAATGGCTTGAAAACTAGAGTTTTATTTGACAAAATCATATAACACAAATTTAACAGACTGGTTTCTCTCACACATTGATTCTATAAGAAATAGAAATAAGAAAAAGAATAAAAAATAAAAATAAAACTTTTCTAGGTCTTATATAATGCAAACAACCACAACTAGTCATATTAAGACTATGCTTTGTGTTTTTTTTCTCCTAAATCTCTTGTAATTTAACTATTCATAACCATAACCAGTCATATTAAGACTATGCTTGAAGTGCAAACAGAGACAGAACATGTTTTTAAATACAGTACAGAGCTAAGGGATTAGTACAACTGTCTATGAAACAGTCACGTGTAGGATTTACTTACAGTATTTATATATGGTTTGTATCTTGTTGGTCACTCTGTTACCGTTTATTGTTTTCACTGGAGCCAAAATGCAGCCAGACATACAACTTAAAAGTAGCAGAAGCATCTTCTATACAAATACCTGAATTTTCCTCTTCTGCTGAGAGCTGCTCTCACTGCTCTGCCACCACACTTGATGCTATCGATTCTGTGTTGCCAGATCCCTCTTAAAGAGTCCACACTAAACTGTTTTTTTCCCCGCGAGACAGGTTTAAGCTTGACGAGAAATATCTTCATGTTTTAATCTTGCCACGAGATCTCGTCACACCCCTAGTCATTATCTTGCTGCATGATGAAGGATCTCACAATTAGTTTGGTTGAATCTTTCCTTAAATTGACAGAAAAATGTTTCTGTAGACTTCAGACTTCATTGCACATCAATGAAAATTAATGAACCCATTCCAGAAGATGCCATGCAAGCCTAAATCATGACACTACCTCCACTGTAGGGGTGAAATGATTATTTGAATAATTCAAGTTACTCAAAAAAAAAAAAAAGATTGATTAATTTTCTGTGCCTCGAGGAATCATTTAAATAATTTTAAAACACAGAATTTAGCAGTGACTTTTAATGTGAAAAAGAGCGCTTAGCGTTACATCACCCACGCCCAGGAATCAGGAAGTGGAGGAGGCGGAGGTTTTTAAAGCGGTGAGCAGGTTAATATAATTTAAAACAAATCAAATGAGATTAAGATTAATGTACCTTAATAACAGAACGACAGCGCTGTGGAGCGCTGCTTATTATTAATACTGTCTCTAATAATGTGTGTGTGGCTAGTTTATTACAACAGAGTCAGGTTCTAGACTTGGAATAGCACTGGAATACACTGCCATGAACTTACTGTATTGTCATTTAGTCTTAGTAATGTCAATTAATTAGATCTGAATAGTGTAAAAGTAAATAATAAAATAACATAAAAACGTTTTTAATACTTATGTTGTCACAATTATTCCACAGGTCTCAGGATATAGTTACGAAAACATCCCCTATCCATTACTGACAGAACTAGTGAGATCTCTGCTGTTAAAAAGCTAATGTTTATGCCTTTATTATCGATTAATGCCCTATATTTGATACTTACAAGAAATCCTAAGTTGAAATAATTTAACTTAATTTATTAAATGATTAATTATTAAATTATTACTTGTGGTATTTATGTCTAGTTTGTGTTTTATTTATTTAAATTTGCGTTTGCAGTGTGGAAATGTATGTTGTGAATTTAAAAATTAAACCAATTGGTCATTCATTACAAAGTGAAATGTCTTTTTTTTTTTTTCTTGTGTATTTTTAATTGCATTTTAGGCAAGCCAACATGTTTTATCTGATAACCCGATTAATCAAATCGATTTTTCAGTAGAGTATTCGATTACTACAATAATTAATAGCTGCAGCCCTACTCCACTGTGTTTCAAAGATGAGTTTGTATATTTAAGACCATGAGCAGATCTTTAGCCTTTCCATCACATTGGTAAAGGTTAATTTTTGTTTTATTAGTTCAAAGTCAGTCCACAGGCTTTAGTCTCTGTACTTCTTGGAAAATTCCAGAATGTCTTCATATTCTTTTCGATAATTAGTGCTTTTTATCTTCTGGTGAAGCCTCTGTACTTTTGTTTACTAAGCCTTCTGTGAACAATTGCTTGCTGATGTCACTAACAGTTGTTTTATGTTTTTTCCTTACAGAATTCACAATGTTTCTGTTTCATTAACTGCTGTGGTTTTCCTTGGTCTATCTGTTCATCAGCTATTATCATTTAGTACACCAGTGACGACATTCTTCTTGAGGACATTTCTCCGAACAGTTGTTCTGGCTATGGACAATATTTGTGCTCTAATGGCTTTGATTGCTTTTCCATTTCCATCTCTCGGCCTTAAAGTTGCTTGTTTTTTCACCCATAGACTCTGATAACTGGATTTCATGATGATAACTCCAATAACTATAAAATATTCAGTCTGCACAGATAAAACTCAAATCTAAAACTGAGCGTTCAGACATTCATGGCTGTTTATTTATTGTTTGAATAATCAATGTATTAGGACACACCTGGACATTAAAAAACACACCTGACAGTCACATAAAAGCCAATACTTTTGCTTACAAGAAAAATATGCTATTGTGTATCAGATCTAGAATACCAGTAAATACCTGGAAATAAAACTTGAAATCCAAACTTTAAATCCAAAAGTCTACAGTAGCAATAATGGGATTAGCTTCACAGTTCCTTAGAAAGTCAGCCCGCCTCTATTTTCCTTTCTCTGTTATTTTCTCTTCTTTAAGCTGAAGGATTTTATTGATGAATGAGTCCCTGAAGCTCAGTATCAGGTGAAGCACTTCAGAGTTTACTACAGTAAGAAGATCCTCCGTACATAAACCCTGCGGCTAACTTCCTCACACTGACCTGCAGACTGTTACAGATCAAAGGCCAGATCGGCCTTGATGTAGAGTCGGGTCTGGTTACCTTTTGGCTGCTAAATTCTGTTTCTAGACCTGTGTGTGTGTTTTTACCTGGGTTACAGCACACACACACACACACATTTACACATCATTAAAAAGTTACTTTATTTAGGTAATTCAGTTCAAAATGTGAAACTCATGTATTATATAGATGAATTAAACACACATAGTGATTTATTTTAACCATTTATTTCTTTTATTGTAGATGATTATGGCTTACAGCCAATGAAAACCCAGTAAAAATCTGTGTCTCAGAAAAAAAATTAATAATATATTCTAAGACCAGTTGGTACTTTTGGCTACAGTGTGAGCAGTGTGCCAAGTCCTGCTGGAAAATGAAATCAGCATCTCCATAAAAGTTGTCAGTAGCAGAGGGAAGCATTACGTGCTGTAAGATTTTGTGGGGAAACAAAACTGCACTGACTTTAGACTTGATAATAAAACACAGTGGATCAACACCAGCAGATGACATCTCTCTTTATCCAAACCATCACTGATTGGTGGAAACTTCACACTAGACCTCGAGCAGTTTGGACTGTGTGTCTCTCCACTCTTCCTCCAGATTCTGATCCCTTGATTCATAAATGAAATGTTAAATTTACTGATGATCAGTGATGGTTTGGAGTAGGAGTGGGCAATATTGTATCGTATATAATAGGGATGTTCTGTCTTGAAAGTAGTCTATTATTTACTGTGAAGCTTCAAGTTTATTTTTTGTATAAGTGTTTTCGTTTGCAGTTTATATGCATGCACTAAATATACTGTAATATTTTTTATTATATTATTTTATGCTATATTATTTATGTTGCCACATTGATTATACTGTTATACTATTATACTATATTCCTGAAATTAATTAATTATTTTTCTGTTTTCCTATATCGCCAAGTATATCGTTATCGCAAAAATACCCTGAAATATCGTGATATTATTTTAGAGCCATATTGCCTAGCCCTAGTTTGGAGAGACATGTCATCTGCTGGTGTTGATCCACTGTGTTTTATTATCAAGTCTAAAGTCAGTGCAGTTTTGTTTTCCCACAAAATCTTACAGAACTTTATGCTTCTTCCCTCTGCTGACATTTATTTATGACTTTTATGGAGATGCAGATTTTATTTTCCAGCAGAACCTGGCACACTGCCCACACTGCCCACACTGCCAGAAGTACCAACTGATCTTATTTAATATTAAAATTTTCTGAAATACTAACTTTTTACTGGGTTTTCATTGGCTGTAAGCCATAATCATCAACAATAAAAGAAGTAAACACTTAAAATACATCACTCTGTGTGTAACGCATCTATATAATATATGAGGTTTGAGATACTAGTATAGTATAAAACATAACAGAACTTCCACTGCTCAGCTCGGCTGTACAGAAGCTGTAATTCAGAGTAAATAACTCACCAGTGGTTGTGAAACAGACCTGCATTAATGCCAGAGTGCTGATCCCATGCCCAGCTATTGTTCTAAATCCCGCCAGCCTCCCGCCAGCCTGTGTTTAATACAGGAAAAGGGAGTTTTTTTATGGCCGAGAGAAAGCGAGAGAGGGGGGTGACCTTAAGCCAGTTCCCTGATATATTAACAGTCTTAAGAGTCCTAAACATTGTGCCCTTTCTAACACCCTGAGCAAGGTGCATTGCAATGTTCATTGCTATCTTACACCCCGCCAACAGTCTATTTCACGTCTTCCACCTGCCTCGTTTAAATGGCTACAGTGCTTCTGAATATATCTACACTGATGTATTGCTGGTGTATTGCTATCTTGGCAATATAAAACACAGATGCTCCACTGACTGAATATAACCTACACAGACATCCACAGTTTGATGTTCATTGCTATCTTGCAAAGGAACTGTCATCACAGGAGCATCCCAAATCCATAGCACATGTCTATAGGCAGCTGTGCAAACTTTTACATCAACAATAAAGCGAATGAGCAACCATGAACAAGCATATCAGTTTCCTCTGCTGAGATGCACAGAAGCACTGCGCCATTAAAATAGCAATCCACCAAAGTCACAGTTCACCTGGCTCTTAAATTAAAAGGCAAGTCACATGTCTGGTTTCATTAATGGTGTTGTAAGTTGGTTGCTATGGTATTGGTTGCTATTGTGCCACTAAGGTGGTTGCTATATTATTTTCCAATGTCTTCCACTGTTGTTTTTAGGAGGTTGCTAGGGTGTTTCAAGGTGGTTGCATTGGTTTGTGGGGGGCGACTCCTGTGCTGTTGCTATGTTTTATGCCATGATGTCAGTAGGTGCAGACATTGGACTGTTAGGTGGTCACTAGTGCTATCTCAAGTGGTTGCTATGGTGTTGCTATAGAGTTTTGAGCTGGTTGTTGCAGTAAGTGGTTGCCATGTGATCACAGGTGGTTGCTATAGTGTTTCTAGGTTGTGACTAGGTGGTTGCTACAGTATCCCAGTTTCTGACTAGGTCCTATAATGTTGGTAGTTGGTTGCTTATTGGTAAATAAACGGTTGCTATGATCTTGCTTAATGGTTGCAATGGTACCCTAGGTGAAAACATTGGACTGTTAGGTGGTCACTATGGTATCTTAATAGTTGCTCTGGTGTTGCTCTGGAGTTTCTAGCTGGTTGTTGTAGAAAGTGGTTACCATGTGATCCCAGGTAATTGCTAGGTTGCTACTAGATGGTTGCTATAGTATCGCAGTTTCTGACTATGGTGTTGCTAGGTTGTTACTAGGTGGTTGCTATAGTATCGCAGTTTCTGACTATGGTGTTGCTAGGTTGTTACTAGGTGGTTGCTATAGTATCCCAGTTTCTGACTATGGTGTTGCTAGGTTTTTACTAGGTGGTTTCTATAGTATCGCAGTTTCTGACTATGGTGTTGCTAGGTTGTTACTAGGTGGTTGCTATAGTATCCCAGTTTCTGACTATGGTGTTACTAGGTTGTTACTAGGTGTTTTCTATAGTATCGCAGTTTCTGACTATGGTGTTGCTAGGTTGTTACTAGGTGGTTGCTATAGTATCCCAGTTTCTGACTATGGTGTTGCTAGGTTGTTACTAGGTGGTTGCTATAGTATCCCAGTTTCTGACTATGGTGTTGCTAGGTTGTTACTAGGTGGTTGCTATAGTATCCCAGTTTCTGACTATGGTGTTGCTAGGTTGTTACTAGGTGGTTTCTATAGTATCCCAGTTTCTGACTATGGTGTTGATAGGCTGTTATGGTATACGATGGGATTTCTATATTGTTGGTTAATTAGATGCTTAACAATTACTAGATAGTTGATATAATCTTGCATAATGGTTGCAACGGTATCCTAGGTGGTTGCTACAGTATCCCAGAAGCACAGGGTGAAGATTAGAACCTAAACAATGCTGAACTACAACCATAATCTCTCCTCCTCCAGCAGCCACTGTACTTCCTCCTGACATTCGCAGCACTACAGTAGCTATTGTACAGTAACCGGCTCAGGGGTCAGCAGTTACGTCACTCAGCACAAATTCCTCAGCAGATCCACAGCCCTGCTTAAACTGCTTAAGCTGGACTTCACTAAAACGACCTTTGGAACCAACAATCACATTCACATTTCATCTGAAAAGAAAAGAGAAAGAAAAGGCCTTTAAAAGTCACGCTCACTCACTGACTCTCGCTTCTCATGAGAAACAATTTGATGAATCAGTCAAATTATTTTGCTCAGGTTTCATTTTCTGTTTTATTTTAATGATATCTAATGATAAATATATCTATATCTACAGTACTTAAAAGGTCCTATACTGAAGTAATCCAGACTATGAAGGAACTCATAAGGAATCATGTAGTAACTTAAAAGTGTTAAACAAACCAAAATACTCTGAGGCTGGTAACTCTAGTGAACTTATCTTGTACAACAAAGGAAACTCCTACTCTTCCTTTCCTGGAGTTTCATCATAACCTTTTTAATAGTGGAATTTATTGAAATGTTTCGGCCGACCTTCATTTCTTAAAGTAAATGCTTTATTAACTTAGTTAAGTATTTTTTGCTTCTCATAATCTGGATTAGAACATTACTCAAATATTCACTATTATTCACTGTATACCTGTAACTCTACCTCTTCACTACTTTACTTTAACTGATGCTCTCAAACACTTTATTAAGAGACAAGAAATTCAAGTAATTAACTCTTGATGAGTTCAGCACAGCTGTTAACTGAAAGCCTGAATTCCAGGTGACTCTACCTCATAAAGCTGACTGAGAAAATCCAGCAGAGATGAAGAATCTAAAGAAGAATGTAAAACATAAAACATATTTTGGTTTGTTTGACATATTTTGTTTACTAAATAAATTCATATGTTTTCTTCATAGTTTGGAGGACTTTATTATTAATCTACAATAATAATGAAAAAAAAACCCACTGAATTTAAGGTGTCCACACTTTTGACTGGATTTTTTTTTATGATATATATCTTAGAAAACTATTTTATTAGTTTTTTTAAAGAAATAGAAATATGTATTTTTGTCTATCTCTCCAGTATTTAATGCATAACAGTCTACTATTTAGACTTCTAATACCTCTGTGTCCATCTTTAAATAATACGATCTGATTGGATTGCATAATTGGGCAGATAGCAAGAGGCCACGTCCTTACCCAGAGGATTCAAAAAGACACTCTTAAGGTGCTATCAGAAATAGTAACTATGTTTTAGACATTTTATTTTGGTTTAAACAAAAATAGTAGGTTCAGACATTTTAATCTGGCTGTAAATCTGCTGATTTTAAAGATTTGAACCCTACTAACCAGATAATACTAATCTCCAGAGTGCATCTTTCAGCCCATACAGTGAGTAGCAGAGCTAACAAACACCACTAACAGCAAATGCTGCACCACCTTAGACCTCCACAAAAACTACAGCAGTTGAGGCAGCAGTTTAAAAGGCAAAGGAATCACATTAGAAGCAATTTTCAGATGTGTTCAAAATAAAATACAACTTCATTATTTATTTATTGTATTCTCCTCACTCATATACATTAATTTAAAGTTAATATATAAAAAATACTGAGTGATAAATGTGATTTATTTATTAATGTGGTGTGACGATGCATGTTTACACTGATATTTTCCCTCTTTTTCACACTGATTTCTCACACAACCGTTTAACAATGGTCTTTGTGACGAGAAGCCTTTCGGGGAAACCCAGCCCTGACTGTCCGTACAGATATTACAACAATATCTATTGTGAGAGAGCAGATGGTGAGGGGATGTTGAGATGTTGTTCTGCTGTCCTGCTCAGTTTTTCCACTCCTTTGAACACCGTTCTGAACCCGGGAGACACTTTACTGTGTTTACCCCCCATAGAGAGCGGTTAACCTCTCTCACAGAGCTGACCTGAGAACAGGGTGGTAGACCATTCTCAGCACAACAAGAAAATAATGACAAAATATAGTGAAATACTGTGATATTTCATGTACCTTTAGATAGCGCTGTTTCCATTAGCAGCTCTCCCATTAGATCCCTTAGTTTTGATTGGATAAAAGGTACACAGGCCACCCAATCAGGGCCCAAACAATAAGTGCAAATCCTTTATAATAATAAGTTATAATATCGTAACTTTTCTTTGAGGCAATATTGCATTAATGCTGTAATTTTATGACTTAATTTTCAATATTACGATTTTATTTTAAAAAGTACCACTTTATACTATTTGGAAAAAACACTTTTCACCAAAAAAATATTATTTTATTCTGTAATTTATTTTCAACTTTAACTTAATTATTAAAAAAAATATTAATTATAAAATTATTTTTTTAACTAGTTAAATTTATTATGCCATATACCCATTTCAGTGTCTTTTCACACAAGCACTTTTTGGTCACATATTTGGTGAGGTTCTTTTGCAGCAAGAACGTAATCTAACCTTAATCTGACACAACTCTTTATGTCACTTTACTTTACAATTTTTGAGCTGAACAGCTGTTCAGGTGCAGTTTAACCTGATTTATTACTAGGGGTGTAACGGTACAAAACATTTCTCAGTTCGGTTCACACGTCGGCATAAACCCCACGGTTTGGTAGGTTTTCGATAAATATTTTTCCTAAGCATATTACTGGATGCATTTCAGTATTAAGTTCTTTTTTTTAAATATTAGTATTTGATTGTTAAAATTAAATCATATTAGTCGTCTCTATCACTTAAAAGTGAATTAAAATCATGATTTATTTATTTTTAATGCTGAAATTGCCGAGTATAGTTGTGAGGGGACTTAAATAATAGTGTAGTGTGGTTTAGGTCTAGATTAGGGGTGTGCCATATCGTATCGAACACAATAATATCAGCAACATTTCTATATATTGTGAACGATATTATAGCCTAAAATATCATGTTGTATCACCCACTTCTAAATAGCACATCAGGGTACTACTTTTTTTGCTGTTTTTCGTAAAAGAGTAATTCACACTGTTCTTATTTCCCATTATATATCTACTAGAGACAGATTATATCTGTCCAGTATCATTTATTTTACTTTAATTCCTGGATATATGGAGATATTTGGAGTGCATTATTAGTATAATGACACAATGGATCATTGACTTCTGATAAAATTGATGATTTTTGTATTTTTGTAATATCTCAGTTAGGCGTGTGCCATATCATATTGTGTGCAATAATGCAAAAATGTAATTTACATTTTGTTGCAGTAGTGTTTTCTTGAATAAAATTAATACAAAGTTTTTTTCATATCGTCAAGAGTATTGTTATCGCGAAAATACCATGAAATATCGATATTTTAGGGCCATATCGCCCAACCCTAGTCTAGATCTTTTTGTGCTGTATTACAATATCTCAGAGAGAGAGAGAGAGATAGAGAGAGAGAGAGATTAACATGGTGAGCGAAAGAGAGAGAGCGAGAAAGAGACAGTACAAGCGCCTAACCCTGCGTTCACACTGGAAAGCGACAAGCAGCCATTAGACCATAACTGCAGAAAACACCCTCTAAAATAGTAATTAACATGCTTGGTGCAATTATGCCTTTTCATCTAATAGAGGTCTCTAAATTATCAAATTGTGTATTATTGTGTGCAATAATAAAATGTAATTTTCATTTTGTTGAAGTAGTGTATTCTTAAAAAAAATGAATGCAGTGTTTTTTATATCGCCAAGAGTATTGTTATTGCAAAAATACCATGAAATATCGTGATGTTATTTTAGGGCCATATTGCCCACCCCTAGTCTAGATCGTTTTGTGCTGTATTATAATATCTCAGAGAGAGAGAGAGAGAGACAGATTAACAGGGTGAGCAAAAGAGAGAGCGAGAGAGAGACAGTACAAGCGCCTAACCCTGCGTTCACACTGGAAAGCGACGAGCGACCATTAGACCATTAGACCATAACTGCAAAAAAACGTATTCCATGCTTGGTGCAATTATGCCTTTTCATCTTATAGAGGTCTCTAAATTCTCAAATCCACAGAAATTACGGACTATCACTTTAAGATCTTCAGAGTTTTCTTCAGACGTTTTCAGACGGTTTCATCATAAAACCATGAGGAGTGCGCTATTAGTATGACATTCTGCATCATTGACTTCTAATAAAATTGATGATTCTTGTATTTTTTTTTAATATCTCAGTTAGGGGTGTGCCATATCATATTGTGTGCAATAATAAAATGTAATTTTAATTTTTTTGCAGTAGTGTATTTTTGAATAAAATTAATACAATGTTTTTTATATCGTCAAGAGTATTGTTATCACGGAAATAATCGCCCACCCCTAGTCTAGATCGTTTTGTGCTGTATTATAATATAATATAAGAGAGAGAGAGAGTGATAGATTTACAGGGTGCGAGAGCGAGAGAGAGACAGTACAAGCGCCTAACCCTGCGTTCACACTGGAAAACGACAAGCAACCATTAGACCATAACTGCAGAAAACACCCTCTAAAATAGTAATTAACATGCTTGGTGCAATTACACCTTTTCACCAGAGAGGTCTCTAAATCCTCAAATTCACAGAAATGATATAAGACTATCGCTTTAAGATCTTCAGAGTTTTCTTCAAAGGTTTTCTTGGCAAGAATCATTATAAAACCATGAGGAATACCATTTTAAATGTTAAAATCAGTTTCAAGTATTTTTCTATATTCAATATTGTCTCTAAAAACCTTCAGTGTGTGTTTTTTTTTTTCCCACTGTTTCTTTAGTGGAAGCTGATTCAGGTCTGTGAACACACATAATACAGCCTCTACAGCCTCTCACAAGCTGTTTCCTCCTCACCACTAAAAACCTCCAGGAGAGCAGGTGGGAGGATTTGAAGATTTCCAGGGATCAGGGGGCAGCGGAGAGTCGCCCACGGGCGCAGACGCGGGCGCAGGCGCGGTAAGGGCGGTACGGGTCTGTTTTTTAACCCGAAAGGAGGTGAAAATCTCCACCACAGGAGGGAGAAAAGCGAGGGAATGTGTTTTAATGTTTTTTTCAGTGCTGATGACAAGAGCGCCTCGTCTGTGGGATGTTTATTGTTCCTTCTGGAAATCTTATCCTGCACGTCCCGGCAGAAAGATGGAGCGGGGGAAAATATCTGAGCTGCCAGGCGGCCTTGGCTTCTCGTCCGGCTCTGAGGAAAAACTGTCTGCTATAGAAATTTCAGATTTCTTTTCTCCTGCAGGAAAAGAAGGTGGAAACAGACAGCATCCACCGGCCGCTGTTTCCAGTGCAGGATGGTGGGCAGCCCTGTGTCTGTACAGGATATAATGACTATTCCATATGTCCCCAAAGCTCTGATCATACAACCACAAATCACACGGCAGCACATTCTGCAGAATAAAGCTTCTGAAATAGTTCCTGGCTCGGTCAGACGGTTGTGAAAAAATGTTTAAATAGTTTTGGATAGGAATGCATTGAATATTTGGCAAAAAAAGCAGAGTAACTACTAGTGCATCTCAAAAAAATAGAATTCTTCATTGAAAAGAAACTTAATTTCACTAATTCAGTTCAAAATGTGACACTTAAATATATTATATAGATGTATTACACGCATAATGATCTATTTTAAGCATTTATTTATTTTATTGTTGATAATTATGGCTTACAGCCAAAAAAAAAAAAAATCAAATCAGTGTCTCTGTCTGTGTTTTCCTGCCCTTCTGTGTGTTCATTTGTAGCTCCTCCCCCTCATTGAAACAGATGCTTCCTGTTTCCTGTTCCCTCCATGTGTATTTAAGCCCCTGTGTTTTCAGTGTTGGTTGGTTGGTTCTTCTGTCAGGATTGCAGCAACAGCAAAGGAAAAGATGACAAAGAGACATGGAGACATGGAGACGGACGCAGTAGCGAGTAATTTATTCACAGTGAAAAAAACTAACAAACAAACAAACCATAAAACAAAACTAGAGTATAAGAAAACACTCTAGAAGACACTAAGACTAAACAAACAGAGAAACAGCAACCTGACTCTGACGTAAAAACGTACAAGGACCAACGAACTAACACTAAAAAAAAAACGAAACACAGAGGTTTAAACACACATGGAAGAAACAGGAAACACATGGGGACAGTTAATGAGGGGGCGGAGCTACAAATGATTACAGATGGGAGCACTAAAAACATGGGCAAAGACAAGGAGAACACACAGAGAGAGAGCCATGTGCTTAGGAAAGGTAAATAAAGACAGAACAGGACGAAAACATGACAACATTAGAATATTATACAAGACCAATTGGTACTTTTTTGGCAGTGTGGGCAGTGTGCTGGAAGTCCTGCTGGAAAATGAAATCCGCATCTCCATAAAAGTGGTCAGTAGCAGAGGGAAGCTGTAAGATATGAAGTGCTGTAAACAAAACTGCACTGACTTTAGACTTGGTAATAAAACACAGTGGATCAACACCAGCTGATGACAGACATGTCTCTCCAAACCATCACTGATCATCAGTAAATTTTACATTTCATTTATAAATCAAGGGAGCAGAGTCTGGAGGAAGAGTGGAGAGACACACAGTCCAAACTGCTCGAGGTCTAGAGTGAAGTTTCCACCAATCAGTGATGGTTTGGAGGGCAAGTATTGATTTGCAATATCGATGCCAATACCGATATAATTTCGATATCATCGTGCAACACTAGTCTGCAGTGGTAAAGGTTCAAAGTCACACCCTGAGCGGTGAAGTGATCAGCAGACGTGTTGCAGTTGGCACAGCAGGCAGTGCCACGGCTTTACCCTCCTTCACTCATGACTTTCTGTGAGAGCATCAAACACACACACACACACACACACACTTTCTCTTTCTCTGGCTCTGTTCCCAGCCAGACAGTAAAGCGAGGCTCTGTAACGGACTCAGTGTCGGCTCGCCAACGCACCCCGTAACCCCAGTTCAATTTCTGCACATTATCTCCCAGCCTGCGGCCAGGGCGAGAGAGAGAGAGAGTGAGATGGGGAGAGAGAGAGAGAGAGATGGAGAGAGAGAAAGAGAGAGAGAAAGAGAGAATATCTCAGGCCGGGGGGTGTAACACAAACACGGAGACGCTTGTTAGGTTTATCAAAGGCCCCACACACAGGAGGGGAATGTTTGGAGGAGGCACAAAAAAGAGACGCATAATGAGCCTATTTATTCCTCATGTGACTTTGCGCATATATTACAGCGCTCAGGACACCGCGAGAGAGAGAGAGAGAGAGAGAGAGAGAGAGAGAGGACCACGGCATCCACAATCAAACACCACACAAACGCAACAGAGTGCATCTGTACTCCCCCCGAACAACACACGTCATTTTTCACACTCCAAAAAAACACGGACACAGTGCTGGCCTCAGATCCCAGAACTCCGGAACTGGAGTTCTCACATATTTTGCGCATACATAATTCATACGGAATCCTGGTACTAAAACACTGCCTGCATTGAGGGAACATTCTGTTGTTCCAAAGATTACCATCATTCAAGTTAATACGTTACATAGCAGTAGTTTTATATAGTCTCTAGAGCTTTTATAATAAATTGTATGTTTATTGTTAGAGTACAATATATGTTAATAAACACATCAAAAGAGCTGTAATAACATATGCATTACTGAAAAGTGGGAGCTTTTCACACTGCAGTCTGGGCTCACAACGTAAGCTGGAGGTAGAGTGAGGCACAGTAAGGTTCAGGCAGGTAGAGGAAGGTTGATCAAGGTATACTGATGTAGAGCGAAACAGAGCAATGTGGAGGGAGATAGAGCGTGGCTCTAGGTACAGCCAGGTAAAGTGAGCGAGTGGGGAATAGCCAGGACTAGAGAAATGCATAGTTAAAGTGTACAGTGGGGCGAGGACAAAAGCCATGGGACATAATACTAGTTGTTATTTCCTGTAAATATCATGTTTCCCGTGGAGTGTAGGGTTTATACTATCTGTAGACACCTCTATCTGTATACAATAGGGATGTAGCGGTACGTGCATTCTTTACAAACCGCCACAGTACAGGGGGTCACAGTTCAGAGCGTAAAAGGCATGAATTCTGTACGCACACAGAATACATGCCTTTTACGCTCTCTAGAAAAAAATATGTTTAGTTTAAGCAGTTAAAATAATGCTGCTGTTTTTGTTCTTAATAAAGCGCCACAATCAGGCTCACTGTTTCTTTTTTCCAACAAGATCCAAAAGATGGATCTCTCATGACGACAGTATGAGAGAACCCTGATTTCAAGCATTTAATAAAAGAGCTTGAATGCCCATGCAGCCTCTTTATTTTTTTTTCCACTAACCATACCGAAAATGTACCGGACCGTGGGGTTTATACCGAGCCGTGAATTTTCTGTACTGTTACACCCCTAGTATACAGTGGTCTCTGAGCTCTCAGTCAGCTGATGGAATACAGAGTGAGAGTTTTTGCATCCATCACATTTTGGCAACAACGACTTCAAGCTGTTTGTGTTCAGTCCAGAAAAGTTGGTAACGCTTTCTTTTACAGTACCCTAAGTTCTAGGTATTAACCAGGTAATAGTGAGGTACAAACTCTTAAGTACTAAGTAATTATTTTTGGTAACGAGATGGTAAGTACCAGGAAAGTCTTGCCTAATTACACTGAAATATCTAGGTATTAACCAGGTAATAGTGAGGTACAAACTCGGAAGTACTAAGTCATTATTTTTGGTAACAAGATGGTAAGTACCAGGAAAGTCTTGCCTAATTACACTGAAATATCTAGGTATTAACCAGGTAATAGTGAGGTACAAACTCGGAAGTACTAAGTAATTATTTTGGGTAACGAGATGGTAAGTACCAGGAAAGTCTTGCCTAATTACACTGAAATGTCTAGGTATTAACCAGGTAATAGTGAGGTACAAACTCGGAAGTACTAAGTAATTATTTTTGGTAACAAGATGGTAAGCACCAGGACAGTCTTGCCTAATTACACTGAAATGGAACTAGGTAATAAACAGGTACATGGGTGGTACAAACTCTAAAGTACTAGGTAATTATGTTGGTTAACAAGATGGTAAGAACAAGGCCAGTTCAATTTAATTACACTGAAATGTCTCACAGGTTCTAGGTAATAACCAGGTAAGTGTGAGGTACTAACCCCAGTAACATGATGATAAGTACCAATACAGTCTCCTTACCCTGATATACCTCACAGGTTCTAGGTAATAACCAGGTAAGTGTGAGGTACTAACCCCAGTAACATGATGATAAGTACCAATACAGTCTCCTTACACTGAAATATCTCGCAGGTTCTAGGTAATAACCAGGTAAGTGTGAGGTACTAACCCCAGTAACATGATGATAAGTACCAATACTGTTCATTTTAATCAGTCTCTATTTATTTGATTTAAAAATAAAAGGTCAATACCTGATAACAGAGAAGAAATAGCTTATTTCTCTTTACTGAGTTCTTACCATTTAGTTCAACAAATAACCCTCTGTAGAACATCCTTCTGTAAGTACCATATAAAACACTGTGTAACTAACAGAACTTTCTGCTTAATAAAGGAGTAAAAGGACTGTAAAAGAAAGCAGAGCTTATTTCTCTGGTTTTACTCAGTTCTTACCGTGTAGTTCAACAAATAACCCTCTGTAGAACATCCTTCTGTAAGTACCATGTAAAACACTGTGTAACTAACAGAACTTTCTGCTTAATAAAGGAGTAAAAGGACTGTAAAAGAAAGCAGAGCTTATTTTTCTGGTTTTACTCAGTTCTTACCATGTAGTTCAACAAATAACCCTCTGTAGAACATCCTTCTGTAAGTACCATATAAAACACTGTGTAACTAACAGAACTTTCTGCTTAATAAAGGAGTAAAAGGACTGTAAAAGAAAGCAGAGCTTATTTCTCTGGTTTTACTCAGTTCTTACCGTGTAGTTCAACAAATAACCCTCTGTAGAACATCCTACTGTAAGTACCATATAAAACACTGTGTAACTAACAGAACTTTCTGCTTAATAAAGGAGTAAAAGGACTGTAAAAGAAAGCAGAGCTTATTTCTCTGGTTTTACTCAGTTCTTACCGTGTAGTTCAACAAATAACCCTCTGTAGAACATCCTACTGTAAGTACCATGTAAAAACACTAACTGTTACACTCCCCAGGCGTGGGTTAGGCTATAACAGTTTGCGACCCCGGGTGAGCAGGGCCTAGATCAGCTGAATACAGGATACAGAGAAGACACAGTGAGACGGTGTTTCCAGTGAGTTCTCAGCTTAATCTCTTTATTTAACAACATACACAAACTAAACCACTTTTACTTTGGTCTCTTTTCTCTTTCTTTTGCAGTTTCACATACACATTGCATCTCATCTGCATTTTACATACATTCACAGAGAATCCTTTTTTTTTTACTTTTTTTCAGTTAACAAAACTCTGTATATCACAGTACATATTACCTTTACTTTTTAATCAGCAAACCCTCTTAATACTGTTTCTACAAAAAAAAAAAAAAAAAAAAAAAATATATATATATATATATATATATATATATGAATATAAAAATACTACTCTATATTAATACATTTACATATGCATACATATACCAATACTCAAACTTCTTTCATATTAACACACTACATTACCAAAAACACCTTTAACTTTTACTGAGCACACTAACTACATCTTAGTGCTTTTAAATCTCATTTTAAGCAGAGTTTCTAATATTTGTATCTGCATAGAGTGTATAGAATTGACCAAAGTATAAAACTTGAACAAAGTGTATAAAAACATGATTACTTAGAGAAACCTTAAACTGTAGCTTATCTAGCTGTAATAACTCATTATTGTGGTTGGCAGAGGCTCTATATTTACTTTAACAAGGCCAAACTGGCTCTTAAAAAGAGAATAAAATTGACTTGACTTTTAATAAACATGTATTTAACTAACAGCGACTGCTAATGCTAGCGTAAATGTATAGAGAAACAATAGGAATGAAGGCGCGAAATTAGCCCGAGCTACTTTGAGAAACAGCGACACACGGGCACAATTACCGAGCGAAAATAGCTAAAACTAGAGCGCAAACACACGAGAGATAATTACAGGCTTAAACACGGTTATAGAGCGAAGTTAGCGACCGAAAGAGCGAGAGGAATAACAGCGGGGAGCCGGTAAGGAGCGCGGTTAGCGGGGGCAGTGGCTAATGCTAGTGGCAGAGGCAAGAGCGCCGGCCAGGCGCGCGGCTCGCGGGCCGCGGGAGTGAATGCTCCCCGATGCTGAGCGTCCACCAACACACAAGACCATAGCGGCTCATATTACACAGCAAAACCTTTTAACGAACATATACACTCAAATATCCCTCTTATAGTGCTTTGGAAACATTTATACTTGCACAGTTCCACATATTTCCCCACCTGGATACAGAGAAGACACGGTGTTCCCAGTTCTCAGCTGAATCTGAGACCCATCTCCTGTTGCTCACCTAAGCCACAGCATAGCGCCCGCCCCCTGGCACTGCTCCCCCTACAGGACTGGATGTTTCACGTTTCACATACAAAAACCCATTCAGAAACCCAAAAGAATATATATTACATGGTACTTACAGAAAGTTGTGTCACATTTAAGTAGTTATTATTTTATATATAATAACTACTTAAATGTGACACAACTTTCTGTAAGTACCATATAAAACACCGTGTAACTAACAGAACTTTCTGCTTAATAAAGGAGTAAAAGGACTGTAAAAGAGAGCAGAGCTTATTTCTCTGGTTTTACTCAGTTCTTACCATGTAGTTCAACAAATAAGCACTTCAAAAAGAACAACATACAACTTCAAAACAAAACAGAACTGTTTACTGTTTATTATTTATCTCTTTTTTGACACAACCAAGCATGCATTATTGAACTTATATATATACAATGAAAGCTGAGGACAGCTTTTATTGGGGTAAGCAGCTTGCGGGCAGGAGCTTGCCTTCGCCCCCTTGACCCTTCCAAGCCACTTCAAATTTTCTATTCCTCTGATCTTACTATGTATAGGTACATGTTTGAGTAAAATGAACACTGTTATTTTATTCTATAAACTACTGACAACATTTCTCCCAAATACTAAATAAAAATATTGTAATTTAGAGCAGAAAATGAGAAATGGTCAAAATAATGAAAAAGATGCTTTAGTGCTTTCAGATCTCAAATAATGCAAACAAAAGCAGTTAATATTAATTTAGAAACAACTATAATAATGTTTTAAGATTTCAGAAATCAATATTTGGTAGTTTTAATAACCCTGATTTTTAAGCAGTTTTAATTTATATATATAAGTTAAATATATATATATATATATATATATATATATATATATATATATATATATATATATATATATATATATATATATATATATTTAACATGTAAGACCTTATTCTACAAATTATGTTTAAAAAGGGGGTAAATACACATATTCAACACTTTATTCTTATGGTATACTTTTTCACCCTTAAACCTTGTAACATGCTCTAATGTCTTTAAACATATGGTCAGGTATTCCATTCCTGTGCTGTCTTCCTAGTGAAGAATTCCACTCTATAAACCTTAAATTCATTTTTAGGGATTTCTCAGTCAAATAAATAGAGACTGATTAAAATGAACAGTATTGGTACTTATCATCATGTTACTGGGGTTAGTACCTCACACTTACCTGGTTATTACCTAGAACCTGCGAGATATTTCAGGGTAAGGAGACTATATTGGTATTTATCATCATGTTACTGGGGTTAGTACCTCACACTTACCTGGTTATTACCTAGAACCTGTGAGATATTTCAGTGTAATTAAATTGAACTGTCTGGTTCTTACCATCTTGTTAACCAACATAATTACCTAGTACTTTGGACTTTGTACCACCCATGTACCTGTTTATTACCTAGTTCCATTTCAGTGTAATTAGGCAAGACTTTTCTGGTACTTACCATCTTGTTACCCAAAATAATTATTTAGTACTTCCGAGTTTGTACCTCACTATTACCTGGTTAATACCTAGACATTTCAGTGTAATTAGGCAAGACTTTCCTGGTACTTACCATCTTGTTACCAAAAATAATTACTTAGTACTTCCGAGTTTGTACCTCACTATTACCTGGTTAATACCTAGAACTTAGGGTACTGTAAAAGAAAGCGTTACCGAAAAGTTTTCCTTTCAGCACCACTCTCTTCCTCAGCCCTGTTTGTTTAGTATCATTAAAACACTAATGGGATCAGGAACACACACACACACACACTCCGAAACACACACACTCCGAAACACACACACTCAGAAACACACACACTCAGAGTGTTATCAGTTTCACACCATCTGCTAAAGTCCGACTAACTGAGCTCAGCTAAAGCCCCTGCTGTGACTGTGGACACCAATACAGATAATTCCAAATAAACTGCAGTAAACCATCCATAATACAAAGTCAACTACAGACTCCTGAAAATCCTCTGATCAAACTACAGACTACTGAACACCCCCTGACCAAATTACAGACTACTGAACACCTGCAGACCAAACTGCACACTACTGAACACCCCCTAAACTAACTACAGACTACTGAACAACCTCTGAGCCAACTACAAACTACTGAATATTGCCAGACCAAACTACAGACTCCTTGACACCCCCTGAGCAAACTACAGACTATTGAACATGCTGTGAACAAATGACATACTACTAAACATGCTCTGACGAAACTACAGACTCCTGAACATGCTGTAAACAAATGACATACTACTAAACATGCTCCGGCCTAATTACAGACTACTGAACATTCTGTAAACGAATTACATACTACTGAGCACCACTGACCAAACTACAGACTACTGAACAACCTCTGAACAAACTACAGACTAGTGAATGTCCTCTGATGAAACTACAGACTACTGAATACCCACTGACCAAAAAACAGACTACTGAACAACATCTGAGCCAACTACAAACTACTGAACATTGCCAGACCAAACTACAGACTCCTTGACACCCCTGAGCAAACTACAGACTATTGAACATGCTGTGAACAAATGACACACTTCTAAACATGCTCTGACCAAACTACAGACTCCTGAACATGCTGTAAACTAACTACAGACTACTGACCATGCTGTGAACAAACGACATACTACTAAACATGCTCCGGCCTAATTACAGACTACTGAACATTCTGTAAACTAACTACATACTACTGAGCACCACTGACCAAACTACAAACTACTGAACAACCTCTGAACAAACTGCAGACTAGTGAATGTCCTCTGACGAAACTACAGACTACTGAATACCCACTGACCAAACTACAGACTAGTGAATATGCTCTGACCAAACTACAGACTACTGAACATCTCCAGACCAAACTACAGACTGCTGAACATGTTGTGACCAAACTACAGATGACTGAACATCGCCAGACCAAACTACATGCTACTGAACACTGCCTGTCAAAACTACAGACTACTGAACATCCTCTGACCCAACTACAGACTACTAAATATCTTCTGACCAAACTACAGACTACTGAACATGTTTTGACCAAACTACAGACTGCTGAACATGCTGTAAAAAATTACAGACTACTGAACATGCTCTGACCAAACTACAGACAACACAGACTGCTTTAGCCAAACTAGAGACTACTGGACATATCTTATCCAACAACACACTAATGAACATATCTGACCCAACTACAAACTCCTTAACATCCTTTAATCCAACTCCAGACTGATGAATGTCTTCCGACCCAACTACAGACTACTGAACATCCTCTGATCAAACTACTAACTACTGATTAGCCTTTTAAACAACTACAGACTACTGAACATGCTCTAAACAATACTAAATGTTCTGGCTAGTGACCACTGAACATTCCCTGATGCAACCATCTACAGACTACTGAACATCCTCTGAAAAAAAAACTACAAACTACTGAACATCCCTGGACTTCAGCCATACAATAACCAGCAGGGAACCAGATAATCTGATTATTACAGTTTTAGTTTATTTACCTGTCCATCATATGTCAACAGAAACCAGTAAAAAAGCATAGACACTCACAGATCATTGTAGCTTAAGGAGTTCACACCTGAATCGGATTCATTCCAGCATATTAATTTGATTTTATTTTAATTATCTAGTGCACCACTTAAGGTGGAATGGAAATTTCAGATTAGAAACGGTGTGCAACATTACCTTTACAAAAAAAAGCAACTTACACAATTTACAAACAAAGCTGTTGTAAAACAGATAAAACTTTAAACATACAACATAACTGTGAGCGACAGAGACAAGAAAAAAAAATCCCCTAGAGCTGGATCAGGAAGAAACTGTCTATCAAAACTGTGAGAAACCAAGACTTCTCTTTTTCTGGTCATATTAACTCTACTCTGTTAGAATTATCTACTGCATTACTTAAGGTGGAACAGAAACTGTGCCTGACATGAACTTCTTATAAACCACACTCACATTAATCAAATACTGCACTACTTACTTATGGTGGAATATAAAACTAGAATTATAAACAATGCCCATTGTACAGGAAAGCACAAATAAGTAAAGCATCTTTTACAGAGTTCACACCTGAATCTAATTCAGTCCAACATGTCAATTTGACTCTATTGTATTTATCTAACGTACCACTTAACATTACCTTTCCACAAAGAAAGCATCATTAAATAAACCATAACAGAAACGTTTTGTCTCTGTTAGAATGATCTACTGCATCACTTAAGGTGGAACAGAAAATTCTGATGAGAAATTGTGCTTGACATGAACTTCTAACAAAAGTATCATTACCATAAACCACACTCAAATTAATCAAATTCTGCACTACTTACTTATTATGGAATATAAAATTAGAATTAGACACAATGCCTAATGTACAGGAAAGCACTTCTAACATACAGAAAAAAACACTTCTAATGTACAGAAAAGCACTTCCAATGTACAGGAAACCTCTAAGCAATAAGTAAACCAACTTTTACAGAGTTCACACTTATATCTGATTCAGTCCAACAGATTTATTTGACTCCATTGTAATTTGCTAGCGCACACTTAAGGTGGAATGGAAAATTTGGATTAGAAAGCATGCCCAACAATACCTTTCCACAAAGATAGCATCAATAAATAAACCATAACAGAGACGTGTATACAACTTTTTGTCTTTGTTAGAATGATCTACTGCTTTACTTAAGGTGGAATAGACAATTCACTTCTAATGTACAGGAAAGTACTTCTAACATGCAGAAAAAACACTTCTAATGTACAGGAAACCTCTAAGCAATAAGTAAACCAACTTTTACAGAGTTCACACTTATATCTGATTCAGTCCAACAGATTTATTTGACTCCATTGTAATTTGCTAGCGCACACTTAAGGTGGAATGGAAAATTTGGATTAGAAAGCATGCCCAACAATACCTTTCCACAAAGATAGCATCAATAAATAAACCATATCAGTGACGTGTACACAACTTTTTGTCCCTGTTAGAATGATCTACTGCTTCATTTAAGGTGAAACAGAAAATTCGGATGAAAAATTGTGCTTGACATGAACTTCTAAGAAAAGTATCATTACCATAAACCACACTCAAATTAATCAAACTCTGCACTATTAACCTATGGTGGAATATGAAATTAGAATTAGACACAATGCCCAATGTACAGGAAAGCACATCTAACATACAGAAAAAAACACTTCTAATGTACAGAAAAGCACGTCCAATGTACAGGAAACCTCTAAGCAATAAGTAAACCAACTTTTACAGAGTTCACACTTATATCTGATTCAGTCCAACAGATTTATTTGACTCCATTGTAATTTGCTAGCGCACACTTAAGGTGGAATGGAAAATTTGGATTAGAAAGAGTGCCCAACAATACCTTTCCACAAAGATCAATAAATAAACATCAATAATATAATAAAATAAAATAAAATAAAAGCATCAATAAATAAACCATAACAGAGACGTGTACACAACTTTTTGTCCCTATTAGAATGATCTACTGCTTTACTTAAGGTGGAATAGACAATTCACTTCTAATGTACAGGAAAGCACAAATAAGTAAACCAACTTACTTATGGTGTAATATAAAATTTGAATAAGAAACAATGCCCAATGTAGAAGAAAGCACTAAGCAATAAGTAAACCAACTTTTACAGAGTTCACACCTGAATCTGATTCTGATTTTTTCGAATTATCTTCTGCACAAATTAAGATGGAACTGACTATTCAGATTAAAAGATGCATAAGTGAATAAGTCCAATATATATGCCTCATATGTATATATAACTTTTAACTTGCAGGAAAGCATAAAAAAGCAAACAATGCCACACAGCTGGAGTTTGAGGAGGAAAACATCTCGAGTTTCAGGAGCTAAAAGTTTAAAACTCACCCATTTCTAGAGATTTAAAGACAAGAATGAGCTGAAATCTGCTGGTAGTCCAGAGTTAAACTCTTCAGGAGTCTGATGAGAGTTTCTGTGAGGAGGATCAGGATCAGGAGACGCCAGAGGACCAGCAGAGGGAGGAGAAACCGAGAAACAGGGGAGAGCTACTGAATCGACTCGTTTGAACCTTTGATTTGAGTGAATCGTTCGCTCGTGAACGATTCCGCGGTGAATCACTGGAGTCTCTGGAGGGGCAGCTTTTTTAGTGGGAGCATCTTTAGGACGGTGAACGAATAAATAGACTGTATTTAGGGTTAAATATGTCTGTTTTTATGTATTAATTGTGTTAATTTAGCATTCACACTGTGAAAACGAATCGAATTATTCTTAAAACACAACTGAATCAGTCCTGTTGAATGTTTATTGGTGTATATAGGCTTGTTTTGCATTGATGCAAATAAATATGTCCAGAAAAAACACTTAACTCCAGCAGTATGCATGGTTTTTAATTGGATTATACAATATTATAGGTAGCTTGTGTGGATTATTCACTGGCCTTATTTAATATAATATACTGTGCTACTGTACTGCACTGTTTAACCCAGGTTGATTAATAAATACAGCATGATATTTTACTATAATTAATAAATAGATTATTACATTGACATACATAAGTAGTCATGTGATAATACTGGTGTAGAGCTGAATGTAGGTCATTTCATCCTCATTAATGAATGAAGCTCAGCAAAAACATCTCAGTCTAGCTCTCAGCACACGATGCCTCTTTCCTCCATTCACGCGCAGAACACACCCTTTTACACCAGGAGTCTGGGGGGATTTATTGGGCAGACAGCACACTCTGCTGGTAGGATTATGGAAACATTTTCAATGAATAAAATGTGCACAAATAGTACCAGTCAAAGGCTTGGACACTAAATGAGAAGGGTCTCTAGTCTGTGCAGTTTTACGCCAGCAGTGGTATTCTGCGCACGTGTAATGGATAAGAAAAGAGTACAATTTTGTTTTATTTCACATAAAATCCATCTCTAAGTGTCTGTTATTTTTGTCAGTATTTCATGCTTTTATTTATTTTATATTTGTGATTTTTGTGCAATTTTACATTGAATTATTAAGTGTAAAGCAGACTTTTATTTTGAAACCACGCATTCTCAGTATCAGCGTTGAGCTCCACTCTCTAAAATACTTTTAAAAAATTGTTTAAGCACCTATAATAAACTAAGTTAGCTAGTTAACATGTATTTTAGTACTTTGAGTTACAAATTGAGGGTTGTGTGTGTAATTAATGTTTGTACAGAGTGTTTTTAATTGGTACAGCAGACTAAATGGAGTTGATGGAGGCACATCTTTAGAGTTCATCACACACCCCCAAACTTCCTGTAGCTTCAGAGTTCATCATCACTACACACCTCCAAACTTCATGTAGCTTCAGAGTTCACCATCACTACACACCTCCAAACTTCATGTAGCTTCAGAGTTCATCACTCACTACACACCTCCAAACTTCATGTAGCTTCAATGATCATCACTACACACCTCCAAACTTCATGTAGCTTCAATGATCATCACTACACACCTCCAAACTTCATGTAGCTTCAGAGTTCATCACTCACTACACACCTCCAAACTTCATGTAGCTTCAGAGTTCACCATCACTACACACCTCCAAACTTCATGTAGCTTTAGAGTTCATCACTCACTACACACCTCCAAACTTTATGTAGCTTTGGAATTTATCATCACTGCACACCTCCAAACTTCATGTAGCTTTAGAGTTCATCACTCACTACACACCTCCAAACTTCATGTAGCTTCAGAGTTTATCATCACTACACACCACAAAACTTCATGTAGCTTCAGAGTTTATCATCACTACACACCTCCAAACTTCATGTAGCTTCAGAGTTCATCACTACACACCTCCAAACTTCATGTAGCTTCAGAGTTCATCATCACTACACACCTCCAAACTTCATGTAGCTTCAGAGTTTATCATCACTACACACCTCCAAACTTCATGTAGCTTCAGAGTTCACCATCACTACACACCTCCAAACTTCATGTAGCTTCAATGATCATCACTACACACCTCCAAACTTCATGTAGCTTCAGAGTTCATCACTCACTACACACCTCCAAACTTCATTTAGCTTCAGAGTTCATCACTACTACACACCTCCAAACTTCATGTAGCTTCAGAGTTCATCACTCACTACACACCTCCAAACTTCATTTAGCTTCAGAGTTCATCACTACTACACACCTCCAAACTTCATGTAGCTTCAATGATCATCACTACACACCTCCAAACTTCATGTAGCTTCAGAGTTCATCACTCACTACACACCTCCAAACTTCATTTAGCTTCAGAGTTCATCACTCACTACACACCTCCAAACTTTATGTAGCTTTGGAATTTATCATCACTGCACACCTCCAAACTTCATGTAGCTTTAGAGTTCATCACTCACTACACACCTCCAAACTTCATGTAGCTTCGGAATCTATCATCACTACACACCTCCAAACTTCATGTAGCTTCAGAGTTTATCATCACTACACACCACAAAACTTCATGTAGCTTCAGAGTTTATCATCACTACACACCTCCAAACTTCATGTAGCTTCAGAGTTCATCACTACACACCTCCAAACTTCATGTAGCTTCAGAGTTCATCATCACTACACACCTCCAAACTTCATGTAGCTTCAGAGTTCATCACTCACTACACACCTCCAAACTTCATTTAGCTTCAGAGTTCATCACTACTACACACCTCCAAACTTCATGTAGCTTCAGAGTTCATCACTCACTACACACCTCCAAACTTCATTTAGCTTCAGAGTTCATCACTACTACACACCTCCAAACTTCATGTAGCTTCAATGATCATCACTACACACCTCCAAACTTCATGTAGCTTCAGAGTTCATCACTCACTACACACCTCCAAACTTCATTTAGCTTCAGAGTTCATCACTCACTACACACCTCCAAACTTCATGTAGCTTCAATGATCATCACTACACACCTCCAAACTCCATGTAGCTTCAATGATCATCACTACACACCTCCAAACTTCATGTAGCTTCAGAGTTCATCATCACTACACACCTCCAAACTTCATCTAGCTTCAGAGTTTATCATCACTACACACCTCCAAACTTCATGTAGCTTCAATGATCATCACTACACACCTCCAAACTTCATGTAGCTTCAGAGTTCATCATCACTACACACCTCCAAACTTCATGTAGCTTCAGAGTTCATCACTCACTACACACCTCCAAACTTTATGTAGCTTTGGAATTTATCATCACTGCACACCTCCAAACTTCATGTAGCTTTAGAGTTCATCACTCACTACACACCTCCAAACTTCATGTAGCTTCGGAATCTATCATCACTACACACCTCCAAACTTCATGTAGCTTCAGAGTTCATCATCACTACACACCACAAAACTTCATGTAGCTTCAGAGTTCATCATCACTACACACCACAAAACTTCATGTAGCTTCAGAGTTTATCATCACTACACACCTCCAAACTTCATGTAGCTTCAGAGTTTATCATCACTACACACCTCCAAACTTCATGTAGCTTCAGAGTAGTTAATCATCACTACACACCTCCAAACTTCATGTAGCTTCAGAGTTCATCACTACACACCTCCAAACTTCATGTAGCTTCAGAGTTCATCACTACACACCTCCAAACTTCATGTAGCTTCAGAGTTTATCATCACTACACACCTCCAAACTTCATGTAGCTTCAGAGCTCATCACTACACACCTCCAAACTTCATGTAGCTTCAGAGTTCATCACTACACACCTTAAAATGTTATTTTTATTGTGAATATTTTTTTTATTGTGAATAAAATCTAGCTCAATAAGATTTTTAAAATGGTTTATTTTTATATTAATTTACATTTATAAAGATTATACACAGCATCCCATTTTTTATAATTGGGAATGAATGAATAGACATATAGACAAATAGATAGATAGATAGATAGATAGATAGATAGATAGATAGATAGATAGATAGATAGATAGATAGATAGATAGATAGATAGATAGATTATTAATTATTGATCCATATATTAATAATGTTTCTTGTTTAATTGGAATGCTTTACTCATACATTTCCATTACTGCTATATTTAAAACCAATTTTAACTTAGACAAGAAATGAACTACGTTTCCCATAATGCATTGCGCGTTAAGCCCCGCCCCAGCTCTCAGATGGTCGAGGCTGCAGCCTGTAATCTGCGCGGAGGTGTGCACTTGCATTTGCTGACGGACAACAAGACCAGCCAATCGGAGCGCGCTGTATTCGTGACGTGGCGGCCAGCGGACCAATGGCGTGCAGCGAGCGGGGGAAGCTGGAGGCTCCGGAGAGTCTGCGCTCAGAGACCGAGCCTGATTTCAGCACCGCGCGCTGTCCACCGTCCTCCACCTCCACCTCCTCCACCCTTACTGACCCGCTGCCCAGGTAAGGGCCTGGAGCTTCACCTGCTCATCCTGCTGCTCATCTTCACCTGCATTATCTCTGTCTGTGTCTGTGCTGTCTGTTCCGCTGCGGGGTGAGCTGGGCTCTGAGATAGCTCACGTGCTAATAGGCGCGTTCACGGTGAGCCTGTGGCCAGCTGATGGTCTATAGCCCAGTTTATTATACTGGGACTGGACTGGAACCACAGTGGCTGATGTAGATATAGATACTGTAGACTGGGTAGATCACTGGGAGAACCTGTCTGAATGCTTTAATGTTGTGTATATTGAGTAAAATCAGCTGATGTACACTTTGGTAGCTTGTGGTTTCTGAAGATGCAATGCTTTGGAGATGTTTGCAGACCATATGTCCCAGTGTTTTTATTGTGGGCATCATTCTGGATTGGGAATAAGCACAAAAATAAAGAAAATTTGTGTTTGGTACATTATTTCTTTGTTGTAAATCCTATACTATTGGAAAACATATTAATTTCTCTTTTAAATGGTGCCATATTTGTATCACTGAGATGTTTGTAGACCAGATAACCAACAGGTTTTGTGTGGGCATCCAACTGGATTGGGAAAAATGATACAAAAAAGCATATCATTTAAAAATCATGATACATTCACTCCTCAGAAGGAACTTAAAAAGAGCAAACAACAGCATGTACTGCTCAGATTTTATATTTGTTCATAATTTCTGTATGTTTGTCTGATTTTGCCAGTCAATACATTTAAACTAATTTCACAATTGTTTTTTTTTTACTGTTACTGAAAACTCTTTAACAAATGTATTGCTGTAATTAAACATTTACTCTTTAGCCTCCATCCAAAAAAATAAATCTTAAGTAAGTGAAATCATCTAATTTAAAGGCAAACATTTTATATATATATATATATTTTTTTTTTGATAGGACAATTTTTTGGCTGACTAAGAATTGTGTAAGTTTAAGATTATTTTGGGAATAACGATCTTAATCAGTCTCACTTAGAATGTATAACTTATTTTAAGGAATTTTAATCAAATTAAGCACAAAAGGTCACCAGTCAAGTTATTCTGATTCTTGTTTCCAAATTTACATTATTTTGACAAATCTAAGCATTTTGCATCAGTGATTTAAGTCTTATTTTAAGAAATTTAACTAAGAAAAAATGCTTACCCCATTAGCAATTATTTTTTTATTTTTATTGCAGTATATAAGCATAAACATCTCCATCTACATATATTTGGTCTAGTTTTTGTGAATGGAAGTTTTTGCAACATTAAATTGATTCAATTGTATACATACAGAATTATACTTATTTTTACAGTTATTATTACAGTGTATTTATACAATAATGCATTTAATTTAAAAATCATGATACATCCACTCTTCTACCTTAGTTCCACATTTATATCACAAGGAACATGGGAATCACTATGGATCAATTTGAATGGTCCATTATTGATAATAGATCCTCACAGATGTTTACCCTACATTCAACTAACATGTAATTTCATGTAAATCATGTACAGCTCTGAACAAAATAAGAGATTCCTTCTTTTATAAGAGATCAGTTTCTTTTATTTTACTAAATTAAAAGCCTCTGGAATATAATCAAGAGGAAGATGGATGATCACAAGCCACCAAATCAAACTGAACTGCTTGATTTTTTGCACCAGGAGTGCAGGCATAAAGTTATCAAAAAGCAGTGTGTAAGACTGGTGGAGGAGAACATACTAAGGTGCATGAAAATTGTGTTTAAAAAACACTCTTTAAAACTTTATGAATATGAACTTGTTTTCTTTGCATTATTTGAGGTCTGAAAGCTCTGCATCTTTTTTGTCATTTCAGCCATTTCACATTTTCTGCAAAAAATGCTCTAAATGACAATATTTTTATTTGGAATTTTGGGAGAAATTTTATAAATGTAGTTCAAATATATACCTATAAATATTAAAATCAGAGAAACTGATTCAGAAACTGAAGTGGCCTCTTCATGTTTCCAGAGCTCTATATCTAACTCTAAGTTGAATATAAATTACTTTCTATAAAACCTAACCTATGCCTAATCCTAATCTCAACCATAACCCAAACTTTAACTCAACCTTTAACCTAAAATATTCAGATTAGAGTTCAGGTTAGAGGTAGAGGTAGGGTGTTGGGTTTCAGTCAGTAGAGTTCAGTTGCATTTAATAGACATTCAGTTTGATGTCAGGTGAGCATCTATAAAGCCTCTACAGTATAATGGACCATCCAAATAAAATGTTACTATAATATGCATCTGTGGAATAAGCAGCAGAGCTGCAGTAAGTATGTGGTTTGCACCCATTAAAACTTGTTAGATCTTCTTGGCCAGTGCCAATCAGCTTATTCTGCCATTGACTGGTTTGGTGTTTGGCGATCTTCTTGGGAACACCAGCTTGAAGTTGCCAAACGGATCAGCCAAACATGATATTTGGGCATGATGTCCATTCTTGGAGAAAGTACCTACTGACCATCAGGTGCCAGTCAGGAACACTGGGCAACCAGAAGCTCAAAACATGTGTCAATGGCAACAGCAGAATAAGCTGTTCAGCATTGGCAGAGAAGATATGGCAATTTTGTTTTTAATGGACGCAACCCACATACTCTACTAATCTCTGCTGCTCATCCCACAAATGCATTTTCCTCACAAATGTTCCTTTACCTGAATTACCTTTCCCTTAATGTCACAGTTAAATAAATGAGTTTGATTATATGATGGAAATGAGGATTAAACAGGTTAATCTGAGGCGTTTGTGCTGATGACAGCGGCGCAGGGCTGAGATATGATAAAGCAGCTTTCCAGCACATATGGATGAGCAGAATTAACTTCCTGTAAGACGTTGGGCTCGCGGCGGCCTGTGGGAGCGGTGGGACCGTGTCAGTCCCGTGTTTGCAGTCGACTGATGAGGCTCCATTCAATCAGCAGACTAATTACAGAGCGTTAGTGAGTCTAAACACGCTGCGTCTGTTTCTACCTGACTGAACCCAGACTGTAGCCTGAAATCCCCCCGAGTACAGAACTCACTCTTACACTGTTCAAATCTGTCTGACTGTGTGTAAGAGCATATGCCAAAAATCATGGGATAGCAGTGTCTACATTACTATAGTATTAAAATACAGAATACAGAACTCCCAGCAAGCATGGAGGCAAGGAAAAAAGTCCCTCAGAGCTGGAGGAGGAAGAATCCTTGGGAGGACCAAGGGGGACCATCCTACCACTGGTCCAATGGCTTTGAAATGAATGTTAAAAAGTCCTTCACAGGGCTAAAGATGGGGATGTTAGACCCTCATATCTGTGTTTGGTCTAAAGAAATTAATCTCTGGAAAAAAATTAAGAGGCTGTTCAAAAATGATGAGTTTCTTTGATTTGATTGAAACCACCAAACTGAACTGCTTGAATTTTTGCACCAGGAGTAAAGCAGCATAAAGTTATCCAAAAGCAGTGTGTAAGACTGGTGGAGGAGAACATGATGCCAAGATGCATGAAAACTGTGATCAACTCTTAAAAATGTATGAATATGAACTTGTTTTCTTTGCATTATTCGAGGTCTGCAAGCTCTGCCTTTTTTTGTTATTTCAGCCATTTCTCATTTTTCTGCAAATAAATTATTTGGAGTTTGGGAGAAATGTGGTATGTAGTTTATAGAATAAAACAACAACGTTCATTTTGCTCAAACATATATCTATAAATAGCAAAATAAGAAAAACTGATACAGAAACTTGAGTGGTCTCTTATTTTTTTTAAACATGTCTATTCAGCCAGTGGGATGAAGGTATATATGTATTGAGGTGAACAGGTGAAATCAATACTCTGGTGATTGACTTCCTGGTGGTGCCATGTGCAGTGCCATGTGATCAGGAGTGGGAGTGATGTCAGTGTGAGGTGCATTGTGGGTATCATAGTCCGGAGACTGGAGATTGCAGGCGTGACAGTTTGCTATTATTTACAATGTTTAATTATTGTTAATAATTATTAACACGTGTGTGTGTGTATGTAATGTATGTGTATTTGTGTGTTACTAGCCTGAAACCAGAGCAGGCGAATTGCTGAAAGGGACTATGAGGTAACAGAGTGGCCTGAGCCTCACAGACTGGGGGAATTGGATTATAGTGAGTGTGTGGATTAGTGAGCTGTGGAGTAGTGTGACACACCTGGTGGTGAGTGAGGAACGTCCAATGATCTGGCGGCTGCTCTGCTTACAGATCTTTATGTTTTAGCACAGTGATGATGATGATTGAAGTTAAAGTTAAAGCTGGTAAAGATTATTACCTTTATAGAGGCTCCAAAAAGTAAGAAAAAAAGTAGATTAAAGTATATTAAGCATTATTATGCTATAGTGCACTAAAGTGTTCTTGTAGCCACATTATTATTAATCAATTTATTTAAAGAGAGCCAAAATAGAACAACTTTTTTTGTACTTATTTTACTTTAATTACAGTATAAACATACTACAAAAGCCTTACTTAAATAGTGATAAGTGTACTTAACAGTACTAAAATGGGACTATTTTAAATAAACTTAAATGACATTTAAACATATGAACTACTTCATGTATGTAACCCCATATTTTAAATATGCTTACAGTAAAATTATAATACATTTAATTTAATTTAATTTAATTTAACATATTACAACTCTATCACTATTTATTATACACCATTAGAAATTTAATAAGAATTGATGTTCTTATTAGTGCCATTAGTGGCGCTATTACACTCCTGAGTACATAAAACCTATATGGATGTATAAGACTTTTAAATTTTAATTTAAAAGCCGTTTGACCAGTGGTAGGATGGTCCCCCCTCAAATGTGAGTCTTGGTCCTCCCAAGGTTTCTTCCTCCTCCTGCAGCTCTGAGGGAGTTTTTCCTTGCCTCCGCGCTCACTGGGGGTTCTGTATTCTGTATTTTCTATGTTTAATGTTTTGCCTGATTCTTTGTCCTGTAATCATGTTTCTGTAAAGCTGCTTTGTGCCAACACCAGTTGTAAAAACGCTATACAAATAAATTTGATTTGATTTGATTTGATTTGATGTTAAATATATGTGATCTATTTACATTAGGGTACAAATATATGCTTCTTGTTCCTGTCTTTTGTAAGTAGCACACTTCTAGTATATTTTGTTGGGTATAAAAATATATATTTTAATATACTGCACTTGTTACAAATTTACTTTAGAATGATTTAATTAGTATTAGTAATTCCATTTACTTTCTAAAAAGTTACACGATACATTATACTTTAAGTGAACTACTGTAACAGCTGTTTTTAACACAATTTGGTTAAAATTTACAAAAGTATATTTGGATATAAGTATTTTACAAGTATATTGAATTACATCAAACAAAAAGTGTAATTCATCGAAGTCGATTTTTTTAATACTTGTTTTAAAGTTTGATCAAAGTTTTCTTTCAAACCTTTGATGAAAGCATAATATTAATGTACTTTTAATATATTTTAAGTATATTTACAGCATAATAAGACATTTCTCAATATGTTTTAAGTAAAATTAAGTATATATTTTTTTCACCAGGGTGTAGTACCAACCACTGCTACGACTTGGCTATAGCATTTATAGCATGCTATTGCGATGCTAGTGAGGTTTAGCTACATTTGGATATTGGTGTGTGTGTGTGTGTGTGTGTGTGTGTGTGTGTGCGTGTATTATACTGAATGCTTGACGAGAGCAGGTGTGTGTAGAGTAGTATGCTTTGGAGAAGATCTGAAGCAGTGGGAGATCAGATTCTCCTAATCTCTCTCTGGGAGTCTCACTGATCCTCTTTAGGGACTTCAACAGCTGCTATAGAAACCCAGGGGGTTGCTGTGGTGTTGCTAGGTGCTCACTAGGTTTTACTTAATGTTAATTAAAGCTGATGTCTGTAAATTTTTGGCCCTCTCTGGTGAGAATGGGTAATTGCACCGAGCATGCGGAAGAATCATTTTAAACTGGGCGGGTGTGATGCGGTCTCCTTTCAGAGCGGATGAATCCGATTCCAGGTTATGTTCAGTCAGAGAGAGAGAGAGAGAGAGAGAGAGAGAGAGAGAGCGATCAGTCAGAATCTTCACTCCTTCGTTTCTTTGGTTTCACTATGAGCAAATGAGCTACTGAGCTCTGAGTTTCCTCTTCTGAAGTCCCCGTTGCTCCACCAGCTGCTCGGGTTCAGTAAAACTGAGCCGGATCCTCTTTTAGAGGCTGTACGTGTGAGGTAAATACGTAAAGACACGTGACGTGATCAGAAGAAGAACTCCCGCAAAAAAACGACCCGACACCCCAGTTTTTAGAATTAATATATGAATATGGCTTAGCAGGGATGGTGGTTTCAGCACACTGGTACCATTAAACACAATATTTTATCCATATTCTTCTCCACTCAGAAATGCTTCTGCTTTCAGTTTAGAAACTAAATAATACAAACTGACACTTTAATTTATCTTTTTAAACTTTTGATGTTTTGTATTTACTTGGGTACATCTTTACAATAAGGGTCACAATAAACAGTAACTTAGCATTGTAATAAACATTATTAAATGGTAATTAATCTCTCTCTCTCAACTAACTATTAATTGACACTAGTTAAGACATTTTTAAACATTACAACATTTTAACGACAATGTATGTTGTAAATAATAATTAATTAAAACATTATTGATGATTAATAACATCTTTCTCTAGTAAGTACTTTTAAATATGTACCCTTATTTTAAAATGTTACCTTTATTTGTTATTTTGTTTTAATAATTAGCTTTTATAAGTACTGTGTTATCTTACTTTTAACAATTTTATTTGTATGATTTTATAAGTATTTTTATGGAGTTATTTTAGTTATTTTATTGATTTAAACTTTTTTTTATTTTTAAATATATTTATTTTATTCTTTAAATCTTAATAAAACTTTTTTAATCTTATTAAATTAGAAAAAGATGATTAAATATTGTCTTTATATTTGTATTTTTCAGTCCCTGAATGAGTCAAAATCAAGTTTGATTGATTGGTTAAGTGATTGATTGGCAAGTGGTTGTTGATATGCTATGGTTGGTACAGTGTTGCTAGGTGGTCGTTATGGTGTTGCAGTGCAAATAGCTATGGAATCCAATTTGGTTGGTGTAAACATTGCCAGATGGTTTAGTGGTGCTGTGGTTCATCGGGTGGTTCTTGTGGTATTGCTATAAATAATCTCTGAATGAGTGTTTTCTCTCTGGTGTTGCTAGTTAGGTTGCTATAGTAACCAGTTCTATCCGTCATATCTCAGGTGATTGCTCATGCTGTACGTAGGTGCACCAGGTAAACTGCTATTGGTATGCATGTCTAAACTGTGTGTGCTGTTTAAATTCATTTATTGATTGATTTTTTATTTTTTTTATTTAGCGACATTCATTTAGCCTGCTTGGATTGGTCGGTTTCCTCCCACTGATCTGACCTTTACCTCTCTGAGCTCGTCTCCAGAAACAAGTAAACAGAGATTAGTTCACAGCTGGACACGCCTGGACAGAGTGAGCTGCTCTTCTTAGAAAGGCTCCGTCTCGAAAACCACGGAAAGCTTTCAGGATCAGTGTGACTGAAGCTTCAGACCCTGAAAGACTGAAAAAAGCCCTTTATTCCAGTCATTTTAGTCGTTTAGTCCACACGCCTCCTCCGATACATGTGAAGTCAGACTCCGCCTCTTTTTTAACTGCTGCTGATGCTGTAGCATTGCCGAGTAGCATCACAGCGCTAATGCTCGGAAGAAAGAGCAGCGACTCGGTTCTGATACAGCAGCTCACAGACGCAGCCTCGTGCTGATCCACATCACCCTAGGAGTGATGAGGGGTAAGAAAGAGCGCAAGCTACTGTATCCACCCAGAGAGAGCAAGGAGCAATTGTGCTCTCTCAGGGCTCCGGCAGCTAACAGCAAGCTGCATGACCGGGATTTGAACCATTGATCTCCCAAACATAGTGGCAGCGCTTCAAACTGCTGGATCACTCGACGCCCCAGGTGACGACTTCTTAACATACACACAGTTCATATTTAACATTTGGGTCAATATCGTGATATATATTATTCAATCTAAAGACTAAAGGCACAATATGTAAAAAATACAGCTCTGGAAAAAATAAGAGACCATTTAAAAATGATGAGTTTTTGATTGTGATTTTACCAAATTGAAAACCTCTGGAATATAATTAAGAGGAAGATGGATGATCACAAGCCATCAAACCACCAAACTGAACTGCTTGAATTTCTGCACCAGGAGTAAAGCAGCATAAAGTTATCCAAAAGCAGTGTGTAAGACTGGTGGAGGAGAACATGATGCCAAGATGCATAAAAACAGTGATTAAAAACCAACCAGGGTTATTCCACAGAAATATTGATTGATTCTGAACTCTTAAAACTTTATGAATATGAACTTGTTTTCTTTGCATTATTTGAGGTCTGAAAGCTTTGCATCTTTTTTGTTATTTTTGAGCCATTTCTCATTTTCTGCAAATAAATGCTCTAAATTACGATATTTTTATTTGGAATTTGGGAGAAATGTTGTCTGTAGTTTATAGAATAAAACAACAATGTTTATTTTATTCAAACATAAATCTATAAATAGCAAAATCAGAGAAACTGATTGTGATATTTTTCATAATTTCACAATTTTCTATATTCTTATATTAATATGAACAGTATAAAAGCCTCTGCATGTGATGTACACATCCCACACTGGTACACACAGAGCCTATACTATACACTCTCTGGTTGCTGGATGGTTTTTCTCTAGTATTACCATATGGTTGCTATAATGTAATGAAGGTGGTTGCTATGGTGTCTCTGGTGGTTGCTGAGGCTGAATCACAGTAAAGCACATCAATCTGAGCTGTGGAACCTGTCAGTGAGAGCAGATACATGCTATTCTCCTTAAGATCACTCTCTAACACACACACCACACACACACACACACACACACCACACACACACACACACACACCACACACACACACACACACAGACACACACCGTGATCTCACACCACTTCAGCTCAGACGCCTCTCTTAGTTTCAGTCTTCATTGCCTAGGACACGATTCGACAAGTGGCCTTTCTTACTCTTCCTCCCCCCATTTCTCTCTCTCTCTCTCTCTCTCTCTCTCTCTCTCTCTATCTCTCTATCTCTCTCTCTCTATCTTACTCTCTCCCTCTCTTTCTTGCACTCTCTTTCTCTTTTCATGCTTCTTGTTCTCTTTCACTCCCCCTCTCTTTCTGTCTCTTTTCTTCCTTTCTCACCCTCTCTCCCATCTCTCTCCATCCCTCTATCTAAATTCCCTATTCTTCTTTTATTATTCTCTCTCTTATTCCTCTCTCTCCTTCTCTCTCTCTCCGTCCTTCTCTCTCTTTCTCTTTCTTGCACTCTCTTTTTCTTTTCATATTTCTTGTTCTTCTTCACATCCCCTCCCTTTCTATATCAGTCTCTTTTCTTCCTTTCTCAACCTCTCGTTTTTTTTCTCTCTCCGTCCCTCTGTCTTTTTTCTTTTTTCTACCTTCTCTCTTTTCATAATTCTTGTTCTCCTTTACATTCACTCCCATTCTCTTTTCATTCTCTCACCCTCTAGTCTTTCTCTCTCTCCATCTTTTTTCCATTTTTTTCTTCTCTCTCTCTCTCGCTTTCTACATCTCTCTCTCTGTTCCACCATCTCCCATTTCTTGCCCTCTTCTCTTCTCTCTTGCCTCTCTTCTCCTCCTCTTCATCTTCTTCTTTCTCTCTTCTCCTCTTTATCTTCTTCTTTCTCTCTTCTCCTCCTCTTTATCTTCTTTCTCTCTCTTTGTCTCTTACTCCCCCTCCTCCTACTCTTCTTACTCTTCATCTCTCTCATATTTTCTTTTACTCTTCTCTGTCTCCTCTTCATTTCTATCTTCTTCTTCGCTCACTCCTCTTCTTCTCTCTCCTCTCTCTCTTTCCTCCTCTCCTCTCTCTCTCTCTCTTTCCTCCTCTCCTCCACTCTCTCTCTCTCTCTCTCTCTCTCTCTCTCTCTTTCCTCCTCTTCTCTCTTTGCATCCCATCTAAAGGGAAAGTGGGCTGATGGATGTCATCATTGACTACAAATGTGGCTGAACAAACACACACACACACACACACGCACACACACACACACACACACACACACACACACACACACACACACACACACACACACACACACACACACACACACACACACACACTTATCTCCAGACCACTTTATCTAAAGTGTGCTTGATTGCTGTCTCTGTGGAATTTGCATTATGTTCTAGTTTCTATAAAGACAGAGCGTGTGGTCAGTCTGTATTACAGCACAGACAGAAGAGCGTGTGGTCAGTCTGTATAATAGCACAGACAGAAGAGCGTGTGGTCAGTCTGTATTACAGCACAGACAGAAGAGCGCGTGGTCAGTCTGTATTACAGCACAGACAGAAGAGCGTGTGGTCAGTCTGTATTACAGCACAGACAGAAGAGCGTGTGGTCAGTCTGTATTACAACACAGACAGAAGAGCGTGTGGTCAGTCTGTATTACAGCACAGACAGCAGAGCGTGTGGTCAGTCTGTGTTACAGCACAGACAGCAGAGCATGTGGTCAGTCTGTATTACAGCACAGACAGCAGAGCGTGTGGTCAGTCTGTGTTACAGCACAGACAGCAGAGGGTGTGGTCAGTCTGTATTACAACACAGACAGAAGAGCATGTGGTCAGTCTGTATTACAACACAGACAGAAGAGCTTGTGGTCAGTCTGTATTACAGCACAGACAGCAGAGCGTGTGGTCAGTCTGTATTACAGCACAGACAGAGCATGTGGTCGGTCTGTGTTACAGCACAATCAGAAGAGCGTGTGGTCAGTCTGTATTACAACACAGACAGAAGAGCTTGTGGTCAGTCTGTATTACAACACAGACAGAGGAGCGTGTGGTCAGTCTGTATTACAACACAGACAGAAGAGTGTGTGGTCAGTCTGTATTACAGCACAGACAGAAGAGTGTGTGGTCAGTCTGTATTACAGCACAGACAGAAGAGCGTGTGGTCAGTCTGTATTACAACACAGACAGAAGAGCATGTGGTCAGTCTGTATTACAGCACAGACAGCAGAGCATGTGGTCAGTCTGTATTACAGCACAGACAGCAGAACGTGTGGTTAGTCTGTGTTACAGCACAGACAGAAAATCGTGTGGTCAGTCTGTATTACAGCACAGGCACAGCATGTGGTCAGTCTGTATTACAGCACAGAGAGAGCATGTGGTCTGTCCGTATTACAGCACAGACAGAAGAGTGTGAGGTCAGTCTGTATTACAGCACAGACAGCAGAGCGTGTGGTCAATCTGTTTTACAGCACAGACAGCAGAGCATGTGGTCAGTGTGTGTTACAGCACAGACAGAAAATCGTGTGGTCAGTCTGTGTTACAGCACAGACAGCAGAGTGTGAGGTCAGTCTGTATTACAGCACAGACAGAAGAGCATGTGGTCAGTCTGTATTACAGCACAGACCGCAGAGCGTGTGGTCAGTCTGTATTACAGCACAGACAGAGTGTGTGGTCAGTCTGTATTACAGCACAGACACAGCATGTGGTCAGTCTGTATTACAGCACAGATAGAGCATGTGGTCAGTCCGTATTACAGCACAGACAGAAGAGCGTGTGGTCAGTCTGTATTACAACACAGACAGAAGAGCATGTGGTCAGTCTGTATTACAGCACAGACAGCAGAGCATGTGGTCAGTCTGTATTACAGCACAGACAGCAGAGCGTGTGGTCAGTCTGTGTTACAGCACAGACAGAAAATCGTGTGGTCAGTCTGTATTACAGCACAGACAGAAGAGCATGTGGTCAGTCTGTATTACAACACAGACAGAAGAGCATGTGGTCAGTCTGTATTACAGCACAGACAGAAGAACGTGTAGTCAGTCTGTATTACAGCACAGGCACAGCATGTGGTCAGTCTCTATTACAGCACAGAGAGAGCATGTGGTCTGTCCGTATTACAGCACAGACAGAAGAGTGTGAGGTCAGTCTGTATTACAGCACAGACAGAGGAGCGTGTGGTCAATCTGTATTACAGCACAGACAGCAGAGCGTGTGGTCAGTCTGTGTTACAGCACAGACAGAAAATTGTGTGGTCAGTCTGTATTACAGCACAGACAGCAGAGTGTGAGGTCAGTCTGTATTACAGCACAGACAGAAGAGCATGTGGTCAGTCTGTATTACAGCACAGACAGAGTGTGTGGTCAGTCTGTATTACAGCACAGACACAGCATCTGGTCAGTCTGTATTACAGCACAGAGAGAGCATGTGGTCAGCCCGTATTACAGCACAGACAGAAGAGTGTGTGGTCGGTCTGTATTACAGCACAGACAGAAGAGCGTGTGGTCAGTCTGTATTACAGCACAGACAGAAGAGCGTGTGGTCAGTGTGTATTACAGCACAGACAGAAGAGCATGTGGTCAGTCTGTATTACAGCACAGACAGAGCATGTGGTCAGTCTGTATTACAGCACAGACAGAAGAGCGTGTGGTCATTCTGTGTTACAGCACAGACAGAAGAGCTTGTGGTCATTCTGTATTACAGCACAGACAGAGTGTGTGGTCAGTCTGTATTACAGCACAGACAGAGCATGTGGTCAGTCTGTATTACAGCACAGACAGAGTGAGTGGTCATTCTGTATTACAGCACAGACAGAGTGTGTGGTCAGTCTGTATTACAGCAAAGACAGAAGAGTGTCTGGTCAGTCTATATTACAGCATAGAATAGACAGAGTGAGTGGTCAGTCTGTATTACAGCACAGACAGAGCAAGTGGTCAGTCTGTGTTACAGCACAGACCGAAGAGTGTGTGGTCAGTCTGTATTACAGCACAGACAGAAGAGTGTGTGGTCACTCTGTATTACAGCACAGACAGAAGAGCGTGTGGCCAGTCTGTATTACTGCACAGACAGAAGAGCGTGTGGTCAGTCTGTATTACAGCACAGACAGAAGAGTGTGTGGCCAGTCTGTATTACAGCATAGACAGAGTGATGGGCAGTCTGTATTACAGCACAGACAGAGCATGTGGTCAGTCTGTGTTAGAGCATAGGCAGAAGAGTGTGTGGTCAGTCTGTGTTACAGCACAGACAGAAGAGCATGTGGTCAGTCTGTATTACAGCACAGACAGAAGAGCATGTGGTCAGTCTGTATTACAACACAGACAGAAGAGTGTGTGGTCAGTCTGTAGTACAGGACAGACAGAAGAACATGTGGTCAGTCTGTATTACAGCACAGACAGAAGAGCATGTGGTCAGTCTGAATTACAGCACAGACAGAAGAGCATGTGGTCAGTCTGTATTACAGCACAGACAGAAGAGCGTGTGGTCAGTCTGTATTACAGCACAGACAGAAGAGTGTGTGGTCAGTCTGAATTACAGCACAGACAGAAGAGCATGTGGTCAGTCTGTATTACAGCACAGACAGAAGAGCGTGTGGTCAGTCTGTATTACCGCACAGACAGAAGAGCGTGTGGTCAGTCTGTATTACAGCACAGACAGAAGAGTGTGTGGTCAGTCTGTATTAAAGCACAGACAGAGCATGTGGTTAGTCTGTATTACAAAACAGACAGAAGAGCGTGTGGTCAATCTGTATTACAACACAGACAGAAGAGCATGTGGTCAGTCTGTATTATAGCACAGACAGAAGAGCGTGTGGTCAGTCTGTATTACAGCACAGACAGAAGAGTGTGTGTTCAGTCTGTATTACAGCACAGACAGAAGAGCGTGTGGTCAGTCTGTATTACAGCACAGACAGTCTTTATTAAGTGGATGGGTGGTATGTTAGTAAGGCTCTGTGTTCTATTTGTGTACATGGCTTGTTCAGATTGTATTGAACAGAAGGGTGAGCGTGAAATGGGACATCTGTGTCTGTGAGTGTTAGAGAGAGAGAGAGAGAGAGAGAAAAGAGAGAGAGAGTGAATGAGAGAAAGAGAGAGAGAGAGAGAGAGAGAGAGTGAATAAGATAGAGAGAGAGAGAGAGAGAGAGAGAGAGAGAGAGAGAGAGAAAGAAAGACAGGAGTGGAAAAATGATCAACCTTTTTTTAAACTCGGAGTACATTTACAATGGAAAAATAAAAACATTCGGCCCCCAAAAAAATTGAGACCACCAGTTTCTGAATCAGTTTCTCTGATTTTGCTATTTATAGGTTTATGTTTGAGTAAAATGAACATTGTTGTTTTATTCTATAAACTACAGACAACATTTCTCCCAAATTCCAGATAAAAATATTGTCATTAAGAGCATTTATTTACAGAAAATGAGAAATGTCTGAAATAACAAAAAAGATGCAAAGCTTTCAGACCTCAAATAATGCAAAGAAAACAAGTTCATATTCATAAAGTTTTAAGAGTTCAGAAATCAATATTTGGTGGAATAACCTTGGTGGTTTTTAATCACAGTTAGAATCATGCATCTTGGCATCATTTTCTCCTCCACCAGTCTTACACACTGCTTTTGGATAACTTTATGCTGCTTTACTCCTGGTGCAAAAATTCAAGCAGTTCAGTTTGGTGGTTTGATGGTTTGTGATCATCCATCTTCCTCCTGATTATATTCCAGAGGTTTTCAATTTGGTAAAATCAAAGAAACTCATCATCTTTAAGTGTTCTCCTATTTTTTTCCAGGCTATAGGTGATCCAACAGGCTACTAGAGCCTCTTATATTCTTATATTTACTTACATATACCACTGTTATAATGGCCCATATTGAATAGGGCCCAATCTTACACCCTATGCAAGGCAAGTTGAGATACTCATTGTTATCTTACACCGCGCCAACCGCCTGCATCGTTTAAATTGTAATGGTGCTTAGAAATATATCCATACCAATTGGTGTGGTGGTCTGAAAATGAGGTGTGTTCAGGTACATGTATGGTATATTGCTATCTAGGCAATGAAAAACACAATGGAAAATCTACCTAGACAGACATCAGCTGTCAGATGTCCATTGCTATCTTGGCAGTCCACCAAATTCAGAGAGCACCTGGCTCTTAAAACATTCTTAGCACATTCTTAACAATCATGATTATTTACAAGAATTACATTACAATACATGCCTATTGGCATATTTTTCCCGTCGTTATGATAGCAAAGACACACTGACAGATGGTCACAAACTAAATCAAGCTACTGTCTTGTCTTGAGAAGTGTTGGAAGCGTCCAGGTAGCTGCGCTGTCAAAATAGCAAATCACCAATGCAAGAGCGCACCTGATGCTTAACACATTCTTAACACGTTCACGTACGTGCCTTTTGTCATACCTTTCCTGTTGTTACGATAGCAAAGACACACTGACACGCCCTAAATCAAGATGCTATCCTGGCTTGAGAAGTGTTAGCTGCACCATTAAAATAGCAATGCGCCAAAGTCAGAGCGCACCTGGCTATTAACACGTTCGCATTACGCCCAAAACACACCCATGATTAATTAAGAGAATTAGTACATAGCTTTTTGTGCATTTTGAGCTGCATAATGTGTACTTTTCCTGTCGTTATGATAGCAAAGACACACTGACACGCCCTAAATCAAGCTGCAGAGTGAGCGGTTGATGGCGGCTCACCTAAAGAATGGTAAAATAGAACCATTCTAACAATTCTTAGATTGTTATTATATTTGTCAATAAGTGTACATACATTTTAAGTAGTAATTATATATATATAGGTGTGTGTGTGTGGGGGGGGGGGGGGGGTAGGTATTGAAAAAGGGACTTAAATGCAGCTCATTTTAATGAAGGGGGCTGCTGTTGCTTGGCTACCGGCGGGGGCTGTACATCAGTCCTCTACAGCTGCTGCTGCTGCTGCTAACACACACACACTCACACACACACACACACACACACACACACAGCCTGCACCAGTCAATGAGCATCTCTCTCTCTCTATTTCTATCTCTCTTTCTCTCTCTTTCTGTTCGTCACTCTGTTCCTCACACATGCACTTTGTTACCAAGCTAACCGGCTCACACACACACACACACACACACACACATGCACACACACACACACACACACACACACATATATATGTGTGCGTTCATACACACACCGCACATATAGACTATTTCCTCTTCCTTTACCGCTGTCGATAGTGTCTAGTGCTTAGTGTCTAGTGTTTAGTGTGAGTGTGTGTGTTTAGTGTGTGTGTGTGTTTAGTGTGTGTGTGTGTGTGTGTGTGTGTGTGTGTGGAGGTAAGGAGAGCTATCAGCGCAGACATGGAGACACTCAGCTGGTTCTGCAGGAGTGACGATGAAATGAAGGTGAGGGCTACTGCGCTGAGACAGAGAGAGCATGTGTGTGTGTGTGTGTGTGTGTGTGTATACGTATGTGTGTGTGTGTGTGTGTGTGTAGCATGTTCATGCTAAGATGTTACAGATTTGTTGGGTTCAATTCCGGTCAGCTGTGCTGGAACTGCGGTGTTATCGTGTCACAGACAGATAATGTGTGTGTGTGTGTATACGTGTGTGTGTGTGTGTGTGTGTGTGTGTGTGTGTTTCACTGTGTCAGACCGCGATACAGAAGCTGGACCGTGTCACGGTCGCTAAAGACAGACTGAAGAAGCGTCGATTCCACTGTCATTCATTCGGGTTCAGTCTCATCATCCTCATAATGACCAGATAATGGTCTTATTTAGCTATGGACAAAAGTATTGGGACGCCTGCTCATGCATTGTTTCACCTGAAATTAAGGGTATTAAAAAGAGTCTATCCTGCTTTTGTTGGAGTAACTGTCTCTACTGCCCAAGGAAGATTCTGGAGCATAGCTGTGAGGATTTGATTGCATTCAGCAAGAGCAAGAGCAGGATGTTGGATAATGATTTGAGTTTAGATTCTCAAGAAAATCTGGGTCATTAATGTAGACCTACGTTTTTTTTTTTTAATAAAGTCATGGTGTGATCATCATAATATAGCAGAGTAACAGATAAAGTAACTAAACACCAACATATACATATACAGGGGTTGTACAATGAAACTGAAACACCTGTCATTTTAGTGTGGGAGGTTTAATGGCTAAATTGGAGCAGCCTGGTGTTCAATCTTCATTAATTGCACATTATTGCACCAGTAAGAGCAGAGTGTGAAGGTTCAATTAGCAGGGTAAGAGCACAGTTCTGCTCTAAATATTGCGATGCACACAACATTATGGGTGACATACCAGAGTTCAAAAGAGGACAAATTGTTGGTGCACGTCTTGCTGGAGCATCTGTGACCAAGACAGCAAGTCTTTGTGATGTATCAAGAGCCACGGTATCCAGGGTAATGTCAGCATACCACCAAGAAGGACCTATCACATCCAACAGGATTAACTGTGGATGCTGTAAGAGGAAGCTGTCTGAAAGGGATGTTTGGGTGCTAACCCGGATTGTATAAAAAAAAACCCATAAAACCACGGCTGATCAAATCACGCAGAATTCAATGTGCACCTCAACTCTCCTGTTTCCACCAGAACTGTCCGTCACCACAATCAATTATTGTGCTCTAAAACCAGGTGTTTCAGTTTTATTGTCCAACCTCTGTAGTTTCCTTACTTATATAAAAATGTAGGTTATCTGTACTTTACTGGAGTAATTATTTTTACATTTTCACACAATTATCTGAACTTTCTACTCCTTAAATTTTATTAAAATAGCCTTGTTACATTTCAGCTGGTTTTCATTCCGGCTTCTCATTGTTCCATAAATAAAACCCCTATCCAGATAAATCTCTCTATCCAGCTAGAGTGAATCTGATTGTGATTGAGAAGTATAAACATATACCTTTCCGACACCCTATTGGTTTATACTGTGATTTATCACACCTGCACACATCCCGCCTGGGGGTAGTGCACTATAGGACTCTGTGGGCGTGGCATAAACGTTTGTTCTTAATGTTTTTTTTCCACCTTACTTTACTTTGACTTTTATACTTTAAGTAGTTTTGAAATCTGTACTTTTACACTTTTACCTAAAGAGTAAAAAGCTTGAGTTGATACTTCAGCTTCTACAGAAATATTTTAAACCCATGTATCTATACTTCTACCTACAGATTAATGAGTGTAGATACTTCTTTTACAACTTCAGTAACCCTTCCATTTCACCTCCATAAACAAGTTTGTTTTTTTTGTAAAAAAAAAAAAAAAGTGATGGTGTTGTTTCCGTTTTCTGCAGGTAAAGATGTCGCAGGTGAAGCAGGTGGGGCTGTTAGCTGCCGGCTGTCAGCCCTGGAATAAAGATGTGTGTGCAGCCAGCGGAGACAGATTCGCTTACTGCGCTACACTCGCTATTTACGTCTATCAGGTAAACATCATTCATCTGTTCCTATACCAGATTAATGCTCTCTGTGTTCTTTACAGCCTATAGATTTGTTTTGATGAATTTGTTGTTAGAAATATGGAGGGTTTTTTGTTTAGCTGACTCAAACCCACCATTAGATGGATAGGTGGATGAATAGACAGACAAACATGTAGATTAATAGATAGGTGCGTGGGGGTGGATGGATGGTTGTGTAGGTAGGTAAGTGGATGGGTGGATGGATGGATGGATGGATGGATGGATGGATGGATGGTTGTGTTGGTAGGTAAGTGGATGGGTGGATGGATGGATGGATGGTTGTGTTGGTAGGTAAGTGGATGGATGGATGGATGGATGGATGGATGGTTGTGTTGGTAGGTAAGTGGATGGATGGATGGATGGATGGATGGGTGGATGGTTGTGTTGGTAGGTAAGTGGATGGGTGGATGGATGAGTAGACAGACAAACATGTAGATAAATAGAAAGGTGCGTGGGGGGTGGATGGATGGATGGATGGATGGACAGACAAACATGTAGATAAACAAAAAATAGATAGGTACGTGGGGGGTGGATGGATGGATGGATGGATGAATAGACAGACAAACATGTAGATTAATAGATAGGTGCGTGGGGGTGGATGGATGGTTGTGTAGGTAGGTAAGTGGATGGTTGGATGGATGGATGGATGGATGGTTGTGTTGGTAGGTAAGTGGGTGGATGGATGGATGGATGGATGGATGAATGGGTGGATGGTTGTGTTGGTAGGTAAGTGGATGGGTGGATGGATGAGTAGACACACAAACATGTAGATAAATAGAAAGGTGCGTGGGGGGGTGGACGGATGGATGGATGAATGGATGGATGGATGGACAGACAAACATGTAGATAAATAGAAAATAGATAGGTACGTGGGGGTGGATGATGGATGGATGGATAGTTGTGTAGGTAGGTAAGTGGATGGGTGGATGGATGAATAGACAGACAAACATGTAGATAAATAGAAAGGTGCGTGGGGGGGTGGACGGATGGATGGATGGATGGATGAATGGATGGATGGATGGATGGATGATGGACAGACAAACATGTAGATAAATAGAAAATAGATAGGTACGTGGGGTGGATGATGGATGGATGGATAGTTGTGTAGGTAGGTAAGTGGATGGGTGCATGGATGAATAGACAGACAAACATGTAGATAAATAGAAAGGTGCGTGGGGGGTGGATAGATAGATAGATAGATAGATAGATAGATAGATAGATAGATAGATAGATAGATAGATAGATAGATAGATAGATAAATAAACAGACAAACATGTAGATAAATAGATAGGTACGGGGGTGGGTGGATGGATGGATGGATAGATGGATGGAAGGATGGATGGAGGGATAGATGGATGGATGGATAGATGAATGGATGGACACAGATAGACAGATTGATGGATGGATGAATAGCCAGACAAACATGTAGATAAATAGATAGGTGCGTGGATGTATGAATGGATGGATGGATGGACATAGATAGATAGTTATTTAGTCCACTCACTAAACTGCAGTGTGAAACTGAAACTAACAGGATCAAATACTGTATATACAATATTACAAAGACTCGAAACCTTGATGTGGACTCTGCTCTGGACTTTCATGAGTGATAACACCATTAAACACATTTTTAATCTGAGGGTTTTCCTTTTGATTATACATTTCTTTTATAATTATATTCGCAGCATGTACTAGCTTGGACTCAATGGTGGACCACCATATCAGTGACGTTTTTTGGGTAGTGATTATTTGTGCTGATCTATACTTTTTTATTAGTCTCAGAAGAAGTTCTACATTAGTAATCAGCTGCTGTAACTGAATTGATCCACTTCATTTCATTGCTGTAATTCTCTGATTGGCTGAATCGTGTCTCTTCAGCTGGATCACAGATATAACGAGTTTAAGCTGAGGGCGATCATGTCTGAGCACAAGAAGACCATCACGGCCATTAGCTGGTGTCCACACAACCCCGAGGTGTTTGCCAGCGCCAGCGCAGATAACCTGCTCATCATCTGGAACGTAGCCGAGCAGAAGGCCGTCGCTCGACTGGACAACACTAAAGGTATCGGCTGCAGGTTTACAGTAGAGATTACTGGCAGGATCAGTGTTTTTGGGGCCGATCGCCAATAATCTCTCATCACTAATACCATCCAGATAAAACTGATAATCTATTGTCATGCAGGGCTTCAGCAGTGTCTCTCAAAATGAAATTGTCTTACTTTTTTAGAATTTAGCACATTTTGCTAGTATTTCCCCAAACCCTTGAACTAGAATGAAAAGGGGAGGGGCAAGTTTAGAGGTTTTAGGCAGGAGTTCAAGGCAGCTTTGCTGGGAAGCGTAAAGTTGAACCACCAAAAAGTGGTGGTTTACAATGCGTTGCATGGTGGCTTAGTGGTTAGCACGTTCGCCTCCCAGCGCTGGGGTCCTGGGTTTAAGTCCCTATCTGGGTGGAGTTTCCATGGGTGGGATTTCTCCCACAGTCCAAAGAGATGGAGATCAGAAAAATTGGATATTCTAAATTGCCTAGAAAATTGGATACTGGTGTATGACTGTGTGCCCAGATATGGATTAGCAGTGCCCGATGCAGTCCAACAGGTGGACGGTGGTTTCCGGTTGAGAGTATGCTGTGCTTGATTGGCTGCCATCTATCATCATTGTGTATTGAAGCTATAAAGCAATCTGCCAAAGTCAGAACCCACCTAGCTCTTAAAGAGAATGGCAAGTGACAAGCTGATTGGTTTATTTCGTGTACTTTTCGTTGTACTTTTCCGGACGTTACGATAGCAACGACACTCTGACACGCCCTAAATCAAGCTACACGGTGCACAGTTGACAGCTCGCCTAAAGGTTGCTAAAATAGGGCCCATTCAAAATCTTTATTAATATGTATTTATTTCATTCTTTTGTTATCGTGTTTCCCGTAGGAATCCCTGCCTCTATAAGCTGGTGCTGGAACACTGGGGACAGTGTAGCGTTCGTCTCCCACCGCGGTCCTCTGTACGTCTGGGCGATTTCAGGACCGGACTCCGGGGTTACGGTACACAAAGAGGCGCACAGCTTCCTGTCGGACATCTGCCTGTTCCGCTGGCACCCAATCAAAAAAGGCAAGGTTGTGTTCGGCCACACAGACGGGAGCCTGTCAGTGTTTCAGCCAGGTGGGTGATAATCACTTAAATATGTATTTTATTATTGCATTTATCATTTATTTAGGATTTAATTTGCTGTTTGATGTGTAAGTTGAAAGTAAATCAACCTGATTTATTATTTACTGAAAGAAAAATAGATAAACTAGGTCAGGACAGGAGATGGAAATACAGACATTGCAGGAAAGTGCTGGAAATGGTTCAGTTGACAAATTCACGTACAGTATCCATATATTCTTGTAAATGTTTGATTAGACTTTTTCATGGGACAACAGTTAAAAGATATTACATTTTGATACAGTGTAAAGTACTGTATTGTTTGTACTATAATCTGGTCAACCTTCTTTAGGAATTTTACCAGTCAGGTTGTAAGGAGCAGTAAAGCAGCGTTATAAAGGAGTTTCAGTGAAGTTTCTCCAGCACCAAGGCTGGAGCAGTATTAGCATTAGCCGCTAACCGCAGCGCTAGCTCATTCTCCGTTCAAAGGCGAGTATAAATATTAGACTGTAGTCTGCGTGTTTAATGTGTTAAAACAAGCTACGTGGGAAGAACCGTTAGTTGATAGCACCCTGGCTTATCAGTTAGCTTATCGCTTAGCACTAGGCACTGCTAACCGCGGCTAGTACTGCTGAACCTGAAAAAATATAGGAAGTCTAAGCTCACTGTAAACAAACAGAAGCGCTCTACTCACCCAAATAAACAGTTTTCAGGGGAGAAATCTGGGTAGATTACTGTGTGACACCATTGCTCCTTATAATCCAGAGGGCCTTATGTATAAAAAATGTGATTTATGCTTAAAAACCCTTCAATGTAGCGGAGTAACCCATAACATTTTTTTCCTGTTAGTAAGGCTTAATGGTAAGTTCATTACTGAAATGAACATTGAAATGTTGTATTGTAGTATTGTAGAAAAATGGACATAACAGATGAATTGCATGTAACAGAACTACATCCTTATATATTGTTTATAAAAAATAACTCAACACAGCCATTATGTCTAAACCACTGGCAACAAAAGTGAATACTTCCCAAAGTGAAAATGGCCAAATTGTGCCTCCCTGGTGTCATATGATGCATTTGTGTTACAAGGTCTTAGGTGTGAATTGAGAGCAGGTGTGTTAAATTTGTTGTTATCACTCTCACTCTCATATTTTATTTTATTTTATTTTATTTAGCCTTTATTTAACCAGGTCGGTCCCATTGAGACACAATGATCTCTTTTTCAAGGGAAGCCTGGCCAAGACAGCAGCCTAAACATCAGTTTCAACATTTAAAACAGACAGTTCACAGTTAAGCCATAAAACAAAAAATCAAACAATAAGGAATCAAACAGTAATGTACAATATACAGTCTGGATGGGTCAACATGGTTGAATAACAGGACCTTCACACAAAACATGAACAGAAACAATAAGAGGCTGATTCCAGGTTTCTTACAAAATTTCTAAATGTTCTAAGGGAAATAAGTTCCTTCAGTTTCAGAGTACTCTGCAATGAATTCCAGGCAGCAGGTGCAGAATGCATAAAGGAGCGTTTGCCGAATTCAGTGCGAACTTTGGGAACATTGAGGAAATAGCAATCATTTGAGCGTAAAGAATAAGTACTCTGGACTCTCGAAATGTAACCACTTAAATATTGAGGGAGTTGCCCCAGGATGGCTTTATAAATAAAAATGTGCCAATGTGAGAGACGACGTACAGCCAGTGAGGGCCATTCGACCCTGCCATATAATGTGCAGTGGTGGGTGAGAGCTTTACAACCTGTGATGAACCTCAAGGCACTATGATACACAGAGTCCAACGATTGCAGACATGTTGCAGGGGCATGCATATAAATAAAATCCCCATAATCCAATACTGAAAGAAAAGTAGCAGAAACTAACTTTTTCTTGGCAGCAAATGAGAAGCATGTCCTATGACGATAAAAAAAGTGTAATTTCAGCTTTAATTTCTTGACTAGATTTTCTATATGAGATCTAAAGGAAAGTCTGTGATCAATCAAGATACCCAGATACTTATAACAAGGCACCAACTCAATTGCAGTCCCTTGTAGGGAAAACACACTAGGAGAGGGCTCAGGTATCTTCCTGCCATTTGAGAAAATCATCACTTTGGTTTTAGAAGCATTCAGAACAAGTTTTAGGTCTGTAAGCTGGTGTTCCACAAGGTTAAAGGCGGTCTGTAAATAGCCAATGGCTTTGGCAAGAGTAGAACCACAACAGTAAATAACTGTATCGTCTGCATAGAAATGGAATTTTGCATCAGGAACGTTTCTACCAAGTACGTCTACATAAATACTGAATAAAATTGGTCCTAAAACAGATCCCTGGGGCACACCAGAATTTACATTTAGCATTTTAGAGGAGATACCTTCAAAATGTGTACACTGCATTCTGTCTGACAAATAATTAGCAAACCATCCAACGGCATGATTAGACAGACCAATATTCAACAATCGCTCTTTCAGAATGGAATGATCAACAGTATCAAAGGCCCTAGAAAGGTCAACAAAGAGAGCTGTGCAGAATTTATTATTGTATTGTATTATTGTATTGGTCACTGTTAGTTTAACATGGCGTCTCATGGCAAAGAACTCTCGTTGGCCTAGGCTATAAGAAGATTGCTAACACCTTAAAACTAAGCCTCAGCACGGTGAACAGTCATACAGCAGTTTATTAGGATATACTGTATATATGACAGCCTGTGCTTCCTGTTCAGTGCTTTATATTGGCTAATCGATATAAATCTTCCCTGCAGGCTCTAAGAATCAGAAGCATGTGTTGCGTCCGGAGTCTCTGGAGGGGACGGATGAGGAGGACCCGGTCACTGCGCTGGAGTGGGACCCCCTCAGTACTGATTATTTGTTGGTAGCCAACATGCACAACGGCATCAGACTGCTGGACTCGGAGTCTCTCTCCTGCGTCACCACCTTCAGCTTACCCAGCGCCGCCGCCTCCGTACAGTGCCTGGCCTGGGTGCCCACCGCTCCGGGCATGTTTATTACAGGAGGTGAGGGATTAAACTAGCTCTAGCACACAGATTTAGAGCACCATTCATGATTTCGGTAACACTTTGTTTTAAGGAACACAATTTAGGTGCTTATTAATGTCTTATTATTTGTTTAATAAAGTCTTAATAAGACATTTGCGAATTATTTATTCACTACTTATTAGACTTTATTCTGCGCAAGTGTTATTGGTGCTTAATTAGGGGTTTATTATGTGGAAATGATTAATAATGGCTGTATTAGTTCTTATGGTGCACAATAAACAGTTATGTTAGCACACTGTTAAGCAGATGAGATTATTAAGCATTAACTATAAGCTAATTCTACATGTTATTAGTGTTATTATAATTGGCCGCAGTTTGATCTATGTGTGAGTTTGGTAAGGTTATGGCTGTGCTGGAGTTTATTAAGTTAATAAGAGGTTAATAAGCCATTAATAGACCAAGATGTGCACCATATTCTAAAGTGAGGTTCTTTTCATCACTAATTAGACACTAAAAAGAGCTGAATAAATATTTAATCAATCACAGAGCCCTAATTAAGCACCAAAAACACTTAATAACACAGAATAAAGCCTAATATTAGTGAATAAATAATTTACCAATGTCTAATTAAGGCTTTATTAAGCAAATAATAAGACACTAATAAGCGCTTAATTTGTGTTCCTCAAAATAAAGTGTTACCATGATTTCTTTCTTTTCTTTGCATGTTTGTTAGTCTTAAATGTTTCAGGCCATCAAACTTATTTAAATATTAGTCAAAAACAACACAAGTAAACAAAAAATGCTGAAAATATGCAAAAAAATTTTTTTTAAAGAAGGTTTTTAAGGGAGAAAAAAGATCCAAACCTACATGATCCTCTGTGAAAAAATGTTAGAGTTTTAAGAGTTAAAACATAACTTAACTGTGGTTTATCACACCTGAGTTCACTTTTTCCAACCACACCCACACCTGATTACTGCCACACCTGTTTTCAATCAAGAAATCGCTTAAATTAGACCTGCCTGACAAAGAGAAGGAAACCAAAAGATACTCAAAAGCTCAACATCATGCCAATATATCCAAATAAATTCAGGAATAAATGAGAAAGAAAGTAATTTAGATCTATCAGTCTGGAAAAGGAAAAAAGGTTAAAAACAAAACCACCAATGAGAACATTAGTACCTCAAAAAGAACATTAAAAATCATCTTAATTTTGCCAGAAAACATCTTGATCATCGTCCCGTTATAACTTTAGGCATGCTGTCAGCTGTGCACTGTGCAGCATAATTAAGAGCCTGTCATTGAGTCTTTGCTATCGAAACAATGGGAAAAGTACAGCTTGTGTGACTGTACTAGCAACTAGTAACGTTTTAAAAATAAACCAATCTGCGTGTCATTTGCCATTCCCTTTAAGAGCCAGGTGAGCTCTGACTTTGGCGGATTGCAATTTTAACAGTGCAGCTTCTTGGAAACTGACCTGCTTGTTCAGGCTTGCTGATCCTGTTTCTTGTAGATGTAAAAGTTGTAGATGTGACAGTTGACGTCTGTCTAGGTTGCATTCAGTCAAGTGTGCACCTGTGTATTCTGTTGCCAAGATAGAGATAGCAATACACCAGAAATTACCTGAACACACCTCATTTCTAGATCAACATGCCTATCAGTGTAGATATACTCATAAGCACTGTTGCTGTTTAAACAGTAAGACAGGGCTAATTTGGTGTTAAAACTGATTCAATATCATTTGTAAATCAGATTGATTATTATACTGATTGTATTATTGGGTAGATTGGGTAGATTAATTCTCTTATATGTGAAGATTCGCAGGTTGGTGTATTAAGGGTATGGAATGTATCGAGAGCGACTCCGCTGGACAATTTCAAACTGAAGAAGACCGGCTTCCACGCTCTCCATGTGTTAAACTCCCCACCAGCGAAGAAAGGTACGATATTTAAAGGTCTCATTGCTTCGTTTTTCATTCATTTTAAAGTGTCTAGTTGTGGTCTCTACTATGAACGAATGCCATGTGAGCCATTTATTGTGAAAAAAAGTGCTCTGGTGTTTCTATTTAGCCCTGTTTTAGATCACTGAATTAGAGGTATTTGAAGAAAGACAGGTTTTAGCTCTTGCTCATGAATATTCATACATGCAAATATATATATCTTCTGATTGGCTAACAGCACTGCAGCAGGGAACGCAACCTGATGCCTCCCTCCACAGTCCCCCCATTTTACAGCTCTAAAACTCAAAAAGGACAAAATGTTTTCAGATACAGCCTTAGTAATAAAGATACAGCACTGAATGCTGGGTAAAACTTTCATCACGTCGAAGCCCCAGAATCCGCTCAATCATAAATCATAAAATCCGCCACAAATGGTGCCTGCTTTGACCGATGTTCTGTCGAGTTGTGCTACCTTGTCAAACCGTGCTTCCCTAGTGTATATTTAAGGTCTCAGAAAATGCAGAATCAACCGGAGATCCGATTTAAACCTACAGTTACTTACACAAGATAGCTAACGCTAACTTTTAAAAGCTGCAAGCTCCGCCTGTGGGTGGTCCTGAGCCTCGGTGGGCGAGGCCATGAACTCACTGGTTGATGTAGACACCCTAACGTCTCTCTGATCAAGTCATTTTTCTGAATATTTTCTTTTACTAGCTACAGCAGACAAAGCAGTCTGAGAAACATTTCATATAAAGCATCATAAACAATTCAGAGAGACTTATAGTATTTCACATAGAAATTTCAACAAGAAAAGGAGGATTTTAGCAGAGGGAGACCTTTAAACAGTTTTAGCACTTATAAAGTATTACACTATTTATCTATTACTAAATAGAATCTGCTTTTAATTACATGTTAATGACCTCTGTTATATAAAAATGGTTTAATATGGTTTAATAATGTTGCTTCTCTTTAGCTGTAAGCTCCATTTCCCCGTCCAAGAACCACTACACCTCCTCAACCAGCGAGGCGGTACCTCCTCCCACCCTGTCCCAGAACCAGGCCTTCTCTCTGCCCCCGGGACACGCTGTCTGCTGCTTTATGGACGGGGGGGTCGGCCTGTACGACATGGGGGCCAAGAAATGGGACTTTCTCAGAGATCTGGTAATTTATTGTATGCTAATTGTATGATAATCGTGGGTTTTATGGATTTTATATAAAGTGGTTTGCTACTGTAAACTTTTTCACATTGTGTCACCTTAAAACCACAAATTTAAAGGTATTTTTATTGAGATTTTAAGTGAGAGACCAACACAAAGTATCTTATAATTATAAAGTGGAATGAAAATGATAGTAGAACCACCTTTCGCTGTAGTTACAGCTGCAGGTCTCTACCAGCTTTGTGCATCAAGAGACTGAAATTGTCTAGCAATTGTCTGTGCCCTAAAAATAACTCAACACGCCTAAACCTCTGGCAACAAAAAAAAAGTTTATAATCGCCAAATTGTGCCCAATTAGCCAGTTTCCCTCCCTGGTGTCATGTGACATGTTAGTGTTACAAGGTCTAAGGTGTGAATCACTCTCAAACTCTCTTATATTGGTCACTGTTAGTTTAACATGTCGTCTCATGGCAAAGAACTCTCTTTGGCCTTGGCTAATGGAATGAAAATGATTTTAAATTTTACATTGTGTCACCTTAAAACTAGAAATGTAAATGTATTTTATTGAGATTTAAAGTGAGATACCAAGACAAAGTATCTTATAATTATAAAGTGGAATGAAAATGATTTAAAATTTTAATCAAATAAAAACCTGAAAAAAAGTGTGGGGTATTCAAAAGTATTCAACCCCCCCATATGTCAGTACTTAGTACAACCACCTTTCGCTGTAATTACAGCTGCAGGTCTCTACCAGCTTTGTGCATCTAGAGGCTGAGATTATTGCCTAAACTCTGACGCTATTTTAACAGTGACTGTTAGCAATGAGCATAGTGACGCGTAGTAACTTGCGCAGGATGTAGAATAGGGCTCATAGACTACCCCATTTTTGTGACACTGTCTGTCTGTCTGATCTTGTCGTCTTCAGGGTCATGTAGAAACTATATTCGACTGTAAATTCAAGCCAGACGACCCGAACCTGCTCGCTACAGCTTCCTTTGATGGGACGATCAAGGTGTGGGATATCAACACCTTAACTGCAGTTTACACGTCTCCCGGCAACGAGGGCGTGGTCTACTCTCTCTCCTGGGCTCCTGGTAATACCACTATTACTACTACTATACCAAAAATAATACTAACAATAATGACGATAATGTCAGTGTACAGTACCAGTCAAAAGTTTAGACACACCTTTTCTCACAAAAAATGTGTTTTCTTTCTTTTTAGGATTTTTTTTTTTTACATTGTGAAATGAATGTTGAAGACTATATTAAAGCTATACAGGAACACCTGCAGAATTATTTTTAATAATGAAACAAAATATGTTTATATTTTATATTCTTCTAAGTAGCACATTACTCTGTACAGGACTGTGTTTAAAAGCTGTGATGTTGTTGCAGTCTGTAGAGTTGTAACTTTATTTTCGTATATTCTGTTACCTAAAGGAGACCTGAACTGTATAGCAGGAGCCACGTCCAGGAACGGGGCGTTCATCTGGGACGTGAAAAAAGGGAAAATGATCACCAGATTTAGTGAAGTGAGTGATATAATCTGAAATAAATCCATGAAATATACTGTAAATACTGTAAACGTTTTCACATTGTGTCACCTTAAAACCACAAATTTAAAGGTATTTTATTGAGATTCAAAATTGTAATCAAATAAAAACCTAAAAAAAGTGTGGGGTGCAAAAGTATTCAGCGCCCCCATATGTCAGTACTTAGTAGAACCACCTTTCGCTGTAGTTACAGCTGCAGGTCTCTACCATCTTTGTGCATCTAGAGACTGAGATTGTCTAGCAATTGTCTGTGCCCTAAAAATAACTCAACACTCAGAAATATATTTTTATGCATGCTATAGAACGTTCTAATAAATATGTCGTGTGTTTTTGGTATGGGGCAGCATGGGAAGAATGGCATCTTCTGCATCGCCTGGAGCCACAAGGATTCTAAAAGAATAGCCACATGTAGTGGAGATGGGTTCTGGTGAGTGTTGGTTAGTCCAGTTTTAAGACATTTAAATAACTCATTTCTATTTTAAGACGTAATGTTTTTAACTTTCTGCCTGTTTTTTTATTTCTAATATATTTCCAGTATAATTCGAACCATAGACGGTAAAGTTCTGCATAAATACAAACACCCAGCCGCCGTGTTCGGATGTGACTGGAGTCAGAATAACAAGTGAGTAACTCAATGGCCACTTTATTGGAAACACTTGAATTATTGTTTTCCAATCACTGTCCACTTTGTTGAAAATTTCTACTATACACTTCTACTGACTGGCCATTTTATTGGAAACACCTATAGTATTTTTCTTTCACTTAGTGGTTACTATATCAGAAACACCTACATTATTAAATTTTCACTTATTGGCCACTTTATTAGAAACACCTACGGTACATTATTGTACTTTCACTTACTGGCCACTTTATCAGAAACACCTACATTACTGTTCTTTCACTCACTGGCCACTTTATCAGAAACACCTACATTACTGTTCTTTCACGCACTGGCCACTTTATCAGAAACACCTACATTACTGTTCTTTTACTCACTGGCCACTTTATTAGAAACACCTACATTATTAAACTTCCACTCTCTGGACACTTTATTAGAAACACCTACTTTATTATACTTCCACTCACTGGACACTTTATTAGAAACACCTACTTTATTATACAGTCACTCCCTGGCCACTTTATTAGAAACACCTACTTTATTATACTTCCACTCACTGGACACTTTATTAGAAACACCTACTTTATTATACAGTCACTCACTGGCCACTTTATTAGAAACACCTACATTATTGCACTTCCACTTACTGGCCACTTTATTAGAAACACCTACATTATTGCACTTCCACTTACTGGCCACTTTATTAGAAACACCTACATTATTGCACTTCCACTTACTGGCCACTTTATTAGAAACACCTACATTATTGCACTTCCACTTACTGGCCACTTTATTAGAAACACCTACATTATTGTACTTCCATACACTGGCCACTTTATTAGAAACACCTACATTATTAAACTTCCACTCTCTGGACACTTTATTAGAAACACCTACTTTATTATACAGTCACTCACTGGCCACTTTATTAGAAACACCTACATTATTGCACTTCCACTTACTGGCCACTTTATTAGAAACACCTACATTATTGCACTTCCACTTACTGGCCACTTTATTAGAAACACCTACATTATTGTACTTCCACTTACTGGCCACTTTATTAGAAACACCTACATTATTGTACTTCCATACACTGGCCACTTTATTAGAAACACCTACATTATTAAACTTCCACTCTCTGGACACTTTATTAGAAACACCTACTTTATTATACAGTCACTCACTGGCCACTTTATTAGAAACACCTACATTATTGCACTTCCACTTACTAGCCACTTTATTAGAAACACCTACATTATTGCACTTCCATACACTGGCCACTTTATTAGAAACACCTATAAATTTTTACTTTTACTCAGTGACCACTTTATTAGAAACACCTACATTATTGCACTTCCACTTACTGGCCACTTTATTAGAAGCACCTACATTATTATACTTCCACTCACTGGCCACTTTATTAGAAACACCTACATTAATATACTTCCACTCACTGGCCACTTTATTAGAAACACCTATAATTTTTTACTTTTACTCAGTGGCCACTTTATTAGAAACACCTACATTATTGTACTTCCATACACTGGCCACTTTATTAGAAACACCAACATTATTGTACTTTCACTCTCTGGCCACTTTATTAGAAACACCTACATTATTATACTTCCACTCTCTGGACACTTTATTAGAAACACCTACTTTATTATACTTCCACTCTCTGGCCACTTTATTAGAAACACCTACATTATTATACTTCCACTCTTTAGCCACTTTATTAGAAACACTTATATTACTGTACTTCCACTCACTGGCCACTTTATTAGAAACACCTACATTATTATACTTCCACTCACTGGCCACTTTATTAGAAACACCTACATTATTATACTTCCACTCACTGGCCACTTTATTAGAAACGCCTACATTATTATACTCTCACTTACTGGCCACTTTATCATAAACATATATTTATTATTATATTTTCACTCACTGACACCTTTATTAGAAACACCTACATTATTATAATTTCACTTATAGGCCCTATAAACTGAATGATTATTATGTTAATGTTCAGACTGTTGATTTTAAACAATCTCTTTTGTCTCTGTTTTCTCTCTCTCTCTCTCTCTCTCTCTCTTTCGTTCTCAGGGATATGATAGCGACTGGCTGTGAGGATAAGAATGTAAGAGTGTATTATTTGGCCACCAGTTCAGATCAGCCCCTGAAGGTGTTCACGGGTCACACAGCCAAAGTGTTCCACGTCCGCTGGTCTCCTCTCAGAGAGGGCATCCTCTGCAGCGGCTCAGATGATGGGTAAATTTATCATTCGAAATTTATTAACTGTTGATTAGACCATTCCTCTGTACAGAACAGCTTAACCTCTGGGATGGTGGTGGGTTTCCTCCTAATAACTTCTCACTTCAGGTCCAGAATTCAATGTGCACCTCAACTCTCCTGTTTCCACCAGAACTATCTGTCACCACAATAAATTATTGTGCTCTAAAACCAGGAGTTTCAGTTTAATTGTCCAACACCTGTACAGTTTGTACCTTGTTCACATACTAATGACAAAACTTTGTAGACTTTAAGTTTTAATCTAACTAAATTAGATTTTTCAGTGAACTACTAGTGCTGGGTTGAGTCTGTTGACTAAATATTCACTGTTGATTAAAGCTTGTGTGTGTGTGTGTGTGTGTGTGTGTGTGCTCTGCAGGACGGTGCGTATTTGGGACTATACCCAGGACACCTGTATCAATGTGCTGAGTGGACACACGGCTCCTGTTCGAGGGCTGATGTGGAACTCTGAGGTGCCATACCTGTTGACCTCAGGAAGCTGGGATTACACCATCCGAGTGTGGGACACCAGAGACGGCACCTGTCTAGACACTGTCTACGACCACGGAGCTGACGTCTACGGTACGCCTTTTAGTGTTTACAGAGCACAATTTACAGTTCACAGTTCACAAATCTCTGAAATATTGGACGATTTTGAGTTAAAGAGGACGAGAAACGAAAACGTAAATCTGCCAGATAAAATAGTTCCATTGCTGCTCTGTTTGTAGCTGTGCTGTTTGGTTTGTAAGCGCTGCATTGTTGCTAGGTTAGCGTGGTGGCCTCTATTATCGGCCATTTCAGTCAAAACTGTGAAAATCTAAGCTTACTGTAAATAAACGTAAGAGCTTTACTCACCCAAATAAACAGTTTTCAGGAGAGAAATCTGTGTAGATTAGAGTCCAGTGCTCGTTTGACTTTAAAAGAAAATGTTTTTCTTAAGAATTAAAGTTTTTTTTACTTCGGCGCCTCAAGCCTAAAGACCTGCAGAATTACAAGAGTCCACCTTAACATTCAGCTTAAAATACTCTATATTAACTGGGAAATATATACATTTAATCTTCTATTTTAAGGTTAACAACTCTTAACCTGATAATGTGTGTAATAATGCGTAATTTCGAATTGCTGGGCTTATTTATTTATTTGTGGGGCCGCGTCTTTAATTGTCTATACCGCCTATTGGAGACATGATGTTTCAGCGGCTCCCAGTGGTGTATAATGACATCGCATTTGGTTTGTATTTGGTTTGTAAGCGCTGCATCGTTGCTAGGTTACCTGTAGTATGTGGCAGAGTAATACATGGAGAGCTTCGGTTACAGTGCATTACTGGCTGATAATGTCACTCATAAAAATGCCTCTCAGCCAATCGCGTTGCAGGGTTGGAACAAACTGTGGTATAATAAACTTTATATCTCTAAAACTGAAACTGTCCCTATTTGAACAGGCCTGACCTGCCACCCCAGCCGCCCGTTCACCATGGCCTCCTGCTCCAGAGACTCCACCGTCCGGCTCTGGTCCCTCACGCCCCTCATCGCCCCCCTGCTGGTCAACATCCTCACTGACCACAGCTGGGATGATATCATAGGAAACACTGGTGAGCTGTTCTTATGAAAGCATATACTGCATAGTGCATTAAAATAATAAAATAGACTATCCTTAAAAAGTTGCTTTATTTCAGTAATTCACTTCAAAATGTGAAACTCATGTATTATATGTATTACACACAGAGTGGTCTATGATCTATAAGCGTTTATTTATTTTATTGTTGATGATTATGGCTTACAGCCAATTAAAAAACCCAAAAAGTCAGTGTCTCAGGAAATTAGAATATTATATAAGACCAATTGGTACTTTTGGCTACAGTGTGGGCAGTGTGCCAAGTCCTGCTGGAAAATGAAATCCGCATCTCCATAAAAGCTGTCAGTAGCAGAGGGAAGCTGTAAGATATGAAGTGCTGTAAGATTTTGTGGGAAAACAAAACTGCACTGACTTTAGACTTGATAATAAAACACAGTGGATCAACACCAGCAGATGACAGACATGTCTCTCCAAACCATCACTGATTGGTGGAAACTTCACACTAGACCTCGAGCAGTTTGGACTGTGTGTCTCTCCACTCTTCCTCCAGACTCTGCTCCCTTGATTTACTTTAAATAAAACGTAAAATTTACTGATGATCAGTGATGGATTAAAAATGACTCATAAAATCTACTCAATTACAGTAATTTGAGTAAATGTAATTAGTTACTCTCCACCTCTGTATTTGAGGTAACAGTATTTTGAGCTACAGTGAACATGTGTTTGTGTGTATTTTGATTCTCTGGCTGCAGATCGGGCGATGGTTCCTGGCGCTCCTCCTCTCCTCTGTGGAAAAGTATCCAGGGACATCAAGCAGGAGCTGGATAAGCTCTCCAGCGACGTCCGGATGAAGAAGCTGCGCTGGTTCTCCGAGTGCTTCTCGGTCAGTAAAGCTGAGTAGCAGCTCTGAAGTGCAGATCTGAGCACAGATGCTGGAGTGTGAAAGTGTGTGGGTGAGTTGGTGAGATGTCGTGTGTTTGCAGCCTCCGGGAGGGAGCCATAACCTGTGGGATCTGGTGGCTGTGATTAACGGACAAGATGACAGCCTGCTGCCTCAGAACTACGGCCAGGGCATCATGCACATGAAGCACCTCGTCCGTTTCAAAACGGTGAACACAGAGATTCATACACTGCTGATCTAATATTTAACATTATACACTTTAATAAATCACTGTAGGAGTAGCTGTGATATATTAAAGATAAACATGAATAATGAATATCAAACTGTAACTACACTGTAAAACATGTTTCATAATATACTACCACTTTAAAATAAGACTACCTTTATAAAGGGTTTATAAATGGTTTACAATGAGTTTATTAATGGTTACTAATTAGGTTGTAAATGCCTTAAAAATCATTAATAATCAGTTATAACACATACGTAGAAAGGGCAACAGTGTAGATGGCTGTGGGTTCACTATTTGGCAAACAACAGGTCATTGTTGCCCTTTCTACGTATGTGCTATAACTGATTATTAATGATTTCTAAGGCATTTACAACCTAATTAGTAACTATTAATAAACTAATTGTAAACCATTTATAAACCCTTTAAAAAGGTAGTCTTATTTTAATATTATGAATAATTTTTATTAATATATTTTTTTCAGTTTCCTACAAATGATATTTGTACAATATATGCTATTATAAAGTGCTGGCATCGTATCTGATTCATTTTATTCACATAGTATTTATTATTTAGTAGTTATTTTGGTTTATTCTAATGTTATATAGAGTTAATTACAGATAATTACTGATCACTGACTCTGGGTTTAGTATTCTAATGTTTGCTGGGCGGTTCCACCGAATGGGTGCCATTTACCTGTTGTACTTGTCCAAATTAAACTTAATTTTGTATATATTTTTACTCTAAATCTAATAACTTATATATTTAACTATTAAAAACATTTACTAGTCAAACTCAGGCAGCTTTACCTATGACAAAAATCACTATATATGCATGCACATAGTGTTTTTCTTAAATATGCAAAGCTATCTGTTACTCGCATTCACTCCTGTTACCAGCTTTCACTCCTGTTACCAGCTCTCACTCCTGTTACTGGAACTCACTCCTGTTGCCAGCTTTCACTCCTGTTACTGGAACTCACTCCTGTTGCCAGCTTTCACTCCTGTTACTGGAACTCACTCCTGTTACCAGCTCTCACTCCTGTTACTGGAACTCACTCCTGTTACCAGCTTTCACTCCTGTTACCAGCTTTCACTCCTGTTACTGGCACTCACTCCTGTTGCCAGCTCTCACTCCTGTTACTGGCACTCACTCCTGTTGCCAGCTCTCACTCCTGTTACTGGAACTCACTCCTGTTACCAGCTCTCACTCCTGTTACTGGCACTCACTCCTGTTACCAGCTCTCACTCCTGTTACCAGCTCTCACTCATGTTACTGGAACTTACTCCTGTTACCAGCTCTCACTCCTGTTACTGGCACTCACTCCTGTTACTTTTTTATGCTTTGATTAACAGGAATGTTTTTTTAGCACAGATTGATCAAAAACATGAAAAATAGCTAAATGGCGGCTATGCTAATAGCATGAGGACACTGAGCTCTAAGATCTAAGAATTAATTTAGGTAACAGGAGTGAGTGTTGAGATTGAGCTCCTCAGTCATCGATACAATAAGATCAAATATACAGAAAATTAACTAAAAAAAAATAAACTTAAATTTGGTCTTCACATGATCTTCAGAAGAACCAGCTGATGTCACTTCCTGTTGTAGATGTGACTTCCTGTTGTAGAATGTTCCAGATGTTTCAGATGGGGTAATGTGTTACGGTAACAGGACTGAGTGAAACACAGGGACACTGCTAAAATGTGTATTTTAACTTAAATATTATGGGAAAAAATAAAAGCATAAATTTAGGGTCATACAACAATGCAAAAAATTACATCTCTGAAGGATTTTATTCATTATATTTCATGGTAAAGTTTATAGTTTGAGAGTGGGAGAATGAGTAACAAATGCTATTTTTTCAGTGTTCTCATTAGTTTTTTTTTACATATCTTACTTTTGCATTTAGATCAATGTACAAGACACTATGCTTAATAATAAAATGTATTTTAAAGCTATTTTGCGTGCACATTTATACATGTAATTTCCTGGGGAAATAAATGGCACCCATTCGGCGGAATATGCCATATAGAATTAATTACAGTTAGACACTCTCACTGCTCACTGACTTTATGTTTATTTGGTTTTAGTATTCTAATGTGTTCTAGGTTAGTTTCCAAGACAGGGATTAAGTCTAGTCATATAACTATACCTTATACTCCTTTTAATGGAAAATCTCCATTCAAAATGCTGTTTACTGTAATACTAGGCTTAATCCTTGACTGGAAAACCACCCCATTAATTTCAGATTGTTATTATTCTGCTATTTATCATTATTTTACAGTCTGAAGCTCAGGAGCTGACCATAGTGAAGATGTCGAAGTTTGGGGGAGGGATCGGAGCTCCCAGTAAGGAGGAGAGACTGAAGGCAGCGGCTGAAATCCACCTGAGATTAGGCCAGATCCAGAGATACTGTGAGCTGATGGTCGAACTAGGAGAGGTAAAAATGTTCTTAAATACATCTTCAATTATCTGAACTTTTTACTCCTTACATTTTAATAAAAACAGCCTCGTTACTCCTATTTCATTTTAGCTGGTTTTCATTCCGGCTCCTCATCGTTCAATAAAACCCTTATCCAGATAAATCTCTCCATCCAGATAGAGTGAATCTGATTGTGATTGGATGTAGAGAAGTATAAACATATACCATTCCGACTCCCTATTGGTTTATTCTGTGATCCATCACACTGCTTTTAGCTTTTGTTCTTAATGGCTTTATTTTATCCACTTATATTACTTTTACTTTTATACTTTAAGTCGTTTTGAAACCAGTACTTTTTACACTTTTACTTAAAGAGTAAAAAGCTTGAGTTGATACTTTAGCTTCTACAAGAGTATTAGTGGTAACACTTTATAATACCTTTCATTAATATATTTTTAATGATCAGCAGAATTTGAGTATTAATTTATGCTCACATGACACTTATTTATCAGCATGAATATTCATATTAAAAATGGTGGCAAATCATTAGCTCATCAGAATTTGTGTCACGTCCTCGCCCTGTTTTGTCTGTTCTTGTGCCTGTGTGTTGTTCCCTCGTGACCCCTGCTCCTCTGTGTCTCCTGTCTCAGTAGTTTCCCACCACGTGTCTCATTTGTAGCTCCGCCCCTTCCCCAAGTGTTTCTAATTCTTGTGTGTTTCATGTTACTATAATTAGCCCTCCTCTGTCACTTGTCCCTCGTCGGTCTTTGCACTAACCTCTGTTGTTTTGTCTCTCCGTATTTATTCCGTGTTTCATAGCCCTAGTTCTTGCTCCGTGTTTATTTCTTGTTTAATTTTCTCGTTTCTTGTTTCTTCCCCTGCTTAGTATTTAGTTCCTTGTTCTTCCCTTGTATATATATTCCCTGTTTGTTTATTATTATTATCTCTAGTTTGTTTATGTTCTCTAGTCTCCCTCGTTTATTTTGGTTTATTATCTTTGTTACGTGTTTACTTGTTTCTTTGTTCATTTGTAATCTATTTAATAAATCAGTTATTTTCGCCCTTACCTGCACTTGCGTCCGTCTCCTCATCTCCCTGCCTGGGCCCCCCCCAATTTGAACATTAATAAATCGCTAGTTAATACAAATTTTAAATCGGGCAAATTTCTATCATGCTGCCAGTGCGTTCATTAGTATTCACAAATGTGGTAGCAACTTTTTAGTTTCTTAAAATGTGAAAAATAACAGATTAGTTAACTGATCAGTTAATAGTATTTTAATAAAAGTTATAAAAAAATGTTACCAGTATTTTAAACACTAGTATCTATTCTTCTACCTACAGTGTAATGTATATATATATATATATATATAACACACACACACACAGACAAGGAACACCTGGGGAAGATAACGAGTGGGCTGGGTTACAAATGATAAGACAAGGCTAGGGCGGAGACAATGGATGGATAAAGACAAGACAGAAACAAAACAGAGCACTGATAAAGAATGACAGACCAGAAAACAGACATATTAGGACAGAAGTGTGATAAGTCTATGAGATATGCTAAACCAAGCAATTCTAAAGAGTTACTGCATTAGAATGTATTAATAAAGAAGAAACAACCCTACAGTTTAGGATGTTATTATCATCTTCAGCTTTGTATTAACATTTTCAATGGAAATAGGGTTTTGTCAATGACGAAAACAGGTGTTAAGAAGGTTTTTCCTTCTACAGCAATGGTTTCAGTGGATTTTCTAGGTTTGACAGCCACAAAACCTAGAGAGCATTTGACGTGATCTGACGTGCCTTTATACCTGCGATTTATTTCAGATCTTCTGTTCTTTTTTCTTTTTCGTTCAGTGGGAAAAGGCGTTGTCTGTGGCTCCTGGAGTGTCCATGAAATATTGGAAGAAGCTGATGCAAAGGTTTGTTCCACAAAACCAAACATAATCGCTTAGAAACACATGCCTAATGGATTTACTGTACAGGGATCTTAAAATCTGGTCCCAGGTGGCCACACCTTGTCTTACACCTACTAAACATGTCAGTTTTTTACACCAGCTATCTTTGTTCTGTTTAACCCGTTTAGACCCAGCGTCCATTCCAATGGACATCATGTTTTTTCTCTTTCTCTTTTATTTTTAATTTTTTTGTTGCACACAACACTATTAGAGAGCTGTTGTTCATCCAAATAAAGCATTGACCAGTTAATGAACACGTTTACAAACTAATAAGATAGTAGAGCTTGGTCCCATCCACTGCAAAAACACTGGGAAAACAGTAGTGCTAGAACCATTGAGTAACAGCAAAGTAACAGCAAATTTTAACTAAAATCTGTTTTTATTTTACTGTTTAGGGATGGTTTATGAAATAAAAAGGTCAATATGAAATAAAAAAATATTACACACAGGGTTCTAATGCAATGGAAATAATAAAAAAATAGTTGGATTTATTTACTATATAGATTTTATAGTAAAATATTATAGTCTTCTTTTCTGTGCATTACAGACAGAAAACAGCATTCTTACATTTTTTTTATTCAGGTCTGAAAGGGTTAAAACACACTCTGGTTCGTTCATACCCTTAGTGCGGTTCGATTGAGCAGGTGTGAATCCCGGCAGGTCTCTGTTCAGTTGTTTTAATCCACACCCACACAAACTCTGATTAAGCTGCTGGCCAGGAAGTACATGCCCACGACCACATGGTACGAGTGTCCTGCTAAATACTATTAAATCACATTTTAATCTGCTGTATCCAAATACATTACCTAGCAACCACCTAGCAACACAATAGCAACACCTTAGCAAACACTCAGCAACACCATAGTAACCACCAGGGACACCATAACAACACCTTAGCAAACATGAGTCTTGATCTGACTTTATTAAATATACTCCTTTTATTTGAGCTAAACTGCTGATAAGGCACAGTTTAATCTGATATATTAGTCAAATAACCACAGCTTTAATCAAACGTTGTCTCTGCTGCTCCATGCTGTTTACACTAAGTGCAGTATGTGCAGCGTTCACTGCTTGCAGCCGCATGGACATCTTTACTGCACATCCCATTAAAAACACTGTGTTTAAAAGTACAGCAGCATAATTTCAGCGTTCTGTGTTAAATCAGCTTTACGCTGCACAGATATAATATATGTATATATAAATTAAACAATGTTTTACGCAGGAAAATCTCCAGGACCAGATTTGAAGATTACTGATGTAGATTGTGATCATCAAGCTCTTATTTGTGCATTTAATTTCTGTAAATATTTTTCATCGTTCAGGAGAGCAGATCAGCTGATGCAGGAGGGTAATGATGATGTCATCCCGTACTGCATCGCGACTGGAGACGTGAAGAAGCTGGTGAATTTCTTCACCTCCAGAGGTCAGCTGAAGGAGGCTCTGCTGGTGGCTCAGGTACCAACACTTCTCATCTTTAGGGTTTCTCTTTTAGCATTACATATAAAGATTATATGTTTGACAAAAAAAACATTGCTGAAATAACCAAGCTCCCTGTGTTGATATATGTGTGTATATTTTTGTGATGATGTGTTTATTAGGGAGCACTTGAAGGCAACATCCATGGGCCTCAGATTTCCTCAATAAACCACTCAACCGCTCCAGACAACGACAACATTGAGACGTATACAGGGTTAGTACACACAAGCCGTTCTCACAGAGCTCCATGAACCAATGGTACCCCACAACCAATCACAGAAAGACCTCACATGATTTTAATATCAGATGAAAGTTGAAATTGAGTCCTTTTACCATTTCATGAAAAACATTAAAGGTCTCATTCCATCATTTTTAAATTCATTTTAAAATGTCTAGTTGTGGTCTGTAGTATGAAGGAACATGAGACGTTTTTATTTAGCTCTGCTTTAGATCACTGAATTAGTAGTCTCTGAAAAAAGACAGGATTTGGCTCTTGCTCGTGAATATTCATACATGCAAATATATCGCCACTGATTGGCTAACAGCACTGCAGCAGAGAACAAATCTGTCTTCCCCCCACAGTCAATTTTTTACAGCTCTAAAACTCAAAGGACAAAATGTTTTCAGAGATACTTTAGCATTAGTTATAAAGATACAGCACTGAGTGCTTGGTGAACTTAACCCTTAAACTTTACTTAACTCAGACTCGAGCATTCTGTCCTTGAGACTGAGACATTTTATTCTTACCCCAGACTTGGTGATTCTGTGATTGGGCAGTTTCACCACGTCGAAGCCTCAGACTCTGCTCTGTATCATAAAATCCAATGTGAATGGCTAGCGCTAACGCTAACTAGCTCTGTAAACAGAAGCTGTACACAGAGTAAACAGAGCTGTTAGCTCCTCCTTAGCTATATCTCCTAATGATGTAGCTCAGGTGGGTGGTCCTAAGGCACTGGTTGATGTTAACACCCTAACGTTTCTCTGATCAACTCGTATTTCTGAGGTCATTCATCATGCATCAAGATAATAACCCAAAAAACTCACTGCAAAAAAACAAAAAATTAGCTCATTAGCTCAAATGAGCTCAAAAAATGAAACGTTTTAGGCTGACCAACTCAGTCTCAAAACTGCTCTTCCATTTTCCCACTCTGTTCCTCACAGTGGAAACTGACTGAGCTGAAATCTGTGAGATTTTTGTATCCTTCCTCTAAACCATGATGTTGATCAATCTTTGTTTTCAGGGTTTGAGAGTTGTTTTGAGGAGAACAACTTGCAATTGGCCACCTTTACACTGTAGGTCAATGGTCAATGAGCTTACCAAACTAATGTTGTGTTCCAATAATTAGTGGAGCTTTTAAAGCTATTCAAATCAATAAACCAAATTTATTTAGGCATCTGCATAATTTAGTTAAAGGAATTATTGCACACTTTCTGTAAATCCTATATAAACTTAATTTCACATATCAAATATCACTGTGTTTGTCTGATATATAATATGATATTCGACTGAAATTACTGATCTGAACAACCAATGTTTTATAAAGTAAATTTATGAAAATTATCAGGAGTGACCAACTCTTTCATACCACTGTGAACCCTATAGAGAATGCATGGAGGGGACTGTAGCTTGGTTTATTATTATGGATACATTTAATCTCGTTATTTCTCTCTATATATACAGGCTGTTGCACGGAGTGTGTAAAGAACTGGCGGAGTGGTATTTCCAAGATGGGCGTGCGGTTCTGGCCGCCTGTTGCCATCTGGCTGTGGACAACACAGAGGTAGCTGAACCACACTCATACACATTATCAGCAGAACACATTACAGTATTTAGTCTATAACAGCAATTCTTAAGTAGTGGGTCGAGGACAGCTTCTAAAAAGTAAATACATAAACCCTAGAACACCTTTACTAACATTGGGTATACACTGTATGACAGGTTTTGGAACTACCACGGGTGACCTTATAAAAAAGCTGAAAAATGATTGGAAAATCAGTTAATCCTTAACAGGTAATGTCCTAAAAAAAATATATATAAATATTGATGCTGCTGGGATCTTTGGTCTTTGGTCCACCCATTCCTGGGACATGTGAGCGCCTGATTTAAACACACAAACATTAACATCAGGTAAATCATACCTATAAAATATGTTTACTCTGTGTGGGTGAAAATCACCCGACATTAGCGTTCCAGGGTTAACAAAAATTGTTATTCATTTTGTGCAGTATTAATATTTAATGTTATTGTGGTCTCTTTTATGTTCCTCCTTAGTTTAAATAAAAGAATATTTTTTTATTTAATTAAATGTACTTTGCATGTTTATGTATGTTTAAATGTGTTTTTGAAGACCATAAGAAAATGTGGGTTCCGGGCTGAGACCAGTTAAGAACCCCCGGTCTGTAAGGTTATTTTCTAATATTAAGAAATTAAGATTATTAAATTAGTAAGTGAAAAAGTATGCATTAGTTTAGTTTAGTTTCTTTTGTTTTTTGTAAAACATATACATACATAATAAAGAAAAGAGAACAAGAAAAAAAAACATCCTATCTTGGATTTAAACAATCAGTACAAACCAAAAAGGTATAGGCTGAAGCTTTAGCTTAATGTATAGCTTTATATAATCTATAATCTAGAATTCCTGTTAGATCTGTAAAAGTCTAAAGGAAATTGGAACAGTATTTTTTTTTTTTGTGTGTGTGTGTGTGTGTGTGTGTAGCTGGCGATGGCGAGTCTGATCCGGGGTAATGAGCTGGAGCTGGCGGTGTGTGTGGGGACAGTTCTGGGAGAATCGGCCGGTCAGGCCACTCACTACGTCCTGGAGCTGCTGGCCAGGAAGTACATGACCACGACCACATGGTACGAGTGTCCTGCTAAACACTCACTAATCTCACCTTTTAATCTGATTTATGCAGATACATTACCTAGCAACCACCTAGCAACACCTTAGCAAACACTTAGCAACACCATTGTAACCACCTAGCAGCCACTTAGCAACACAATAGCAGACACCATGGACAACATAGCAACACCTTAGCAACCACCTAGCAACTGGGCAACTACCACGGATACAAGAGCAACACCTAAACAACACTTTAGCAACAACCTAGCAACCACTTATCAACACAATAGTAACCACCACAGATACCATACCAACACCATAGCAACCACCTAGCAACACCTTAGCAACAACCTTGCAAACACTTAGCAACACCATAGTAGCCACCACAGATACCGTAGCAACACCTTAGCAGCCACCTATCAACACCATTGCAACCATATAGCAGCCACTTAGCAGCACACGAGCAACCACCATGGACACCATAACAACAACATAGCAACCACATAGAAACATAAAAGTAACCACCACAGATACCATAGCAACACCTTAGCAACCATTTAGCAACACCTTAGCAACCAGCAGAGACACCATAGCAACACCATAGCAACCAGCCACGAATAAGCTCTGCAGTCACACTCGCAGTTTCTGCAGGAACTGCAATCTAGTTTATCATTTTAATTGGCATTATTATTATTACTAATATTTACATTGTCCACTTTATTAGAAACACATTTAGTGTTCACTTGCTGGTCACTTTCTGAGCACTTATATATTTCCCATATATATATATATATATATATATATAAATAAAACTATGCAGAATACAGTTCCTCTGTTTCTGCAGTTTCTTAACCCCGCCCACTTCTGTATTCATCACTAATGGTCATTGGTTACTATTGATTTCTGATCACATCCATTCTCAACATAACTCATATCAAACATTTTGGGTTATCCATATAAAAATATTTAAATAACATTTTTTGACAAAATTTAAGATTGTTTTTGTGTGTAGTGAAGTTTGACATGAAGTCATGAAGTTTGGAGGTGTGTAGTGAGTGATGAACTCTGAAGCTACATGAAGTTTGGAGGTGTGTAGTGAGTGATGAACTCTGAAGCTAAATGAAGTTTGGAGGTGTGTAGTGATGATGAACTCTGAAGCTAAATGAAGTTTGGAGGTGTGTAGTGATGATGAACTCTGAAGCTACATGAAGTTTGGAGGTGTGTAGTGATGATGAACTCTGAAGCTACATGAAGTTTGGAGGTGTGTAGTGAGTGATGAACTCTGAAGCTACATGAAGTTTGGAGGTGTGTAGTGAGTGATGAACTCTGAAGCTACATGAGGTTTGGAGGTGTGTAGTGAGTGATGAACTTTGAAGCTACATGAAGTTTAGAGGTGTGTAGTGAATGATGAACTCTGAAGCTACATGAAGTTTGGAGGTGTGTAGTGAATGATGAACTCTGAAGCTACATGAAGTTTGGAGGTGTGTAGTGATGATGAACTCTGAAGCTACATGAACTTTGGAGGTGTGTAGTGATGAACTCTGAAGCTACATGAAGTTTGGAGGTGTGTAGTGAGTGATGAACTCTGAAGCTACATGAAGTGTGGAGGTGTGTAGTGAATGATGAACTCTGAAGCTACATGAAGTTTAGAGGTGTGTAGTGAATGATGAACTCTGAAGCTACATGAAGTTTGGAGGTGTGTAGTGAATGATGAACTCTGAAGCTACATGAAGTGTGGAGGTGTGTAGTGATGATGAACTCCGAAGCTACATGAAGTGTGGAGGTGTGTAGTGATGATGAACTCTGAAGCTACATGAAGTGTGGAGGTGTGTAGTGATGATGAACTCTGAAGCTACATGAAGTGTGGAGGTGTGTAGTGATGATGAACTCCGAAGCTAAATGAAGTTTGGAGGTGTGTGATGTGATGTGGATGAATTAGCGAATATTTTTGGCATTTTATGTGAATGTAAATGAACTTATAAAGGCTTATTCCAAAACATATCATACCTTTCAGTTTGGAATAATCATAACCTGGGTTTTGTGTGATTAATACTGTAGCTTAAATCTCACCTGTTCTGTTTTATCATCTCCATCTATCTCTAGCTTTCCATTTGTGGGAAACAGGTATTATTATACTTCTCATCTTCAGTTTCTGTGTCTGAAGCAACATCTCCATATCTACATATCCACCGCATTAATCACCAACACATCTTTATTCTGTAATCAGATATGCTGCTATTATGCTGATCAGCTGGTAGATAACAGCCACTCAGGCTGCACTCAGACTCAGTACAAAATCTGAGGTGTGTGATTTGATGTCCGTGTGCTTCAATCAGCATTTATTTTTAGCTTATTTTAGCTGTTTTGGTCAGATATCCAAAGAAATCATGCAGCTTAAACTGTCCATTTACTGACTACAGACATGCTGATTCATGTAAAGCAGGTGTCAGCTATTGGCCGTTTCCAAGCCGTTACGTGAAAAAAAATTGTGTTTTGGAAAATGAAGTGTAATGGGATGGAGTGATACAGACTAGTAGCTCTCCAGCCCAGAAGGTTGTTGAACCCAATTGCAGAAAAGTTGATCTCAAAGCAGGTAAACCCAAGAAGAAAAGAACAAATAAATAAATAAATAAATAAACACACCGCTCCTCACGCGGGAACAAACCTGTGTCATCAGGGTTGCTGTCCAATACACTACCGCTGCCCCGGCTAGCGAATTAGGACACGACTGGGGAGAATCGCCCTTATAAGGAGAAAAACAAGAACGAGCGGAAACTAAAGTCACGTGGGAGGCATGTAAACAAAAGCTCACCATTATTTATATATATTTTTTTATTATTATTCATTATAGTTCAAACAACCTGACGAGCCACCTATTGCCAATTCCTGTTTTAGTAAATAAATTTTATTCTTAATCCTTGTTAAATTATATTAGATTAGAATAAAGTTGTAGCCTAATTTACCGATGTTTATGGCTGTGGATCATTGTTCGAAATGTTTGTGTTTTAAACTTTCAGAGATTTCAGAGAGATTTTCTATTAAATAACAGGTCTATGCTTCTTCAATGTTGCAATGTTAATTAACATCATTCTGAACAGATTTCGCTCATTTAAACATCCCGAAAATATTTTTAAAAGCTCAGTTTTAATGCTCTACTTATTTGTAAATGTCGGGTATAAATCGGGCTTGTGCTCATAATGACAGTGCAACTTAAACACACTTTTTTCTCTTTAAAAACAGAACAGATCAGTGTGTGTGTGTGTGTCCTCTCTCTTTAACTAACACTTCTCTGCTCCACAGGGATCTTGCTGTCAGGCTGCTGCAGATGATTCCTGATAATGAGATTCTTTTAGCCAAACTGTGTGCCTTCTACCCGGGCAGCTCCGCCGAAATCAACGACCTGCACGAAAAGGTGAATGCTGCACTTAATACTGCAACACTGTGAGCTCTAAACGAGCAAATGCCTTATTAATGGCATCAAATCAATGTCATATATAATAATATATAATATATAATACCAGGTAAAACAAATTAACCAGCGTGTTTGATCATTTTGAGTGTGTAAATGAACTTCTCGTGAGCACAAAAAGCTCGCTAGCTAACTCTCCTGCTGACAACTAAAATACTCTTACTCTCTCTTGTGAAATTTGTATTTGTATATATTTATTCCTGCAGTGATTGTAATGCAATGATACTCCCTCCACCATGCTTCACAGACCACATAGTGTTTTAAATGTAGTCTAAAACTGCCCTCTACAGGTCATGCGACAGAATTACCACAGGGTTAAAGTCAGCCCTCAGTTCACTGACATGGCCATTCCAAAACACAACTTTTCTACTTTCCTAACTATTCTTTACTATGTGCTAAAGTAACTTGGGTCATTGTCATGTTGCATAACCCAGCACATCAGCTTTAGTGTAAGGTCATGGTAAGATTAAGGTTTATCTCAGCGATTGCAAGGCATCAAGGCCAAGCAGCTAAGCAACCCCAAACAATGATGCTCCCTCCACCATGTTTCACAATTTAATGAGTTTGTACTAAAAACATTTAATTTTTTTAAGGAGCACTGGACATACTGCAGTGTTTATGACAGCAGTAGCTTCATTCATTTATATTCAGTGTTAATATCATAGAGAACATCACAAAGGTTTTAACTACCATCTTTCTGACCGATTCCAGAATTTTCCATTATGCAATCAATTTATTTTCAATTTCAAGTTTTTTGCACAAAATTACTCTTACATGAAGAGATCTCACCAGCTCTATTCTTGTTGCCATGTTTAGTGCATTTCAGAATGAGCCATTTAGGAGCTCTGACACTTTTATGCAAATAGGCTGTTGCTGTTTGCTTAATGGCAAAACACAAGCAAGCTCAGTTCATGCTAAACTCGGCTCATAGCTGCAGTGTGAATGTTTACTCCATGTTCTTAATCAATAATGTATTGTGTTGGGGCACGGGTGGTCCAGCAATCTATATCACTGCCACTATGATTGTTTGAATCCCAGTCATGCAGCTTGCCATCAGCTGCCGGAGCCCTGAGAGAGTACAGTTGGCCTTGCTCTCTCTGGGTGGGTACAGTAGATGGCACGCTTTCTTCCCCCTCATCACTCCAAGGGTGATGTGGATCAGCACAAGGCTGCGTCTGTGAGCTGATGTATGAGAACCGAGTCGCTGCGCTTTCCTCCGAGCGTTAGAGCTGTGATGCTACTCGGCAATGCTACATCATCATCAGCACTTCAAAAAGAGGTGGAGTCTGACTTCACATGTGTCGGAGGAGGCGTGTGCTAGTCTTCACCCTCTTTGTGTTGTGGATATATGGCTGATATACAGCTTGTGGCTCAATTGGCCTAGTTAAATTTGGTGAGAAAATTAGAAATAACTTAAAATAAATATGAAAATAAATAAATAGTGTACCGTGTATTATTAATTTAGTTAAACTTTGTCTATAACTTTTACTTAGACAAGCATTAGTCCATGTTTTAATAGTTGGCAGCACAGAAATCCAGGTCCATTTAAAAGGATTTATTTACTTTTAGTGGTAGATTTATAACCCTAATTTCCTGTGTTCTCCTGTGTTGTCTTGTGTTTTTGTCTGGTTGTTTTTGGTTAGTGTGGGCTGCCGTGTTTGGAGGAGTGCAGAGAGCTGGCGGAAGCAGCACAGGACGAGGGGGAAATCCTCCAGACAGTAAAGTATTACCTGCTCAGCCCTGAACCAGAAAAAGCTCTGCCCATCGGGATCACATTCGTCAAAGGTGTGTTTGTGAGTGTGTGTAGTAGTGAGTCTCTGAGGTGGTGAGAGAAAAAAACAGAGATAGAGAAAGTTGCACCTATTAACAACATATTAACATGTTCCAGTTCCAGTTCCATGTTCTCTGCACCAAGATACTTAATTTTTTAAAACATTGACCCTTTGGCCTCATATGGTGACACTGCCCGTACCATCTAGTGGTCACAACATGACAACATTACACTAAATTGGTTGAAAACCAATTGGCGGGAAGCCCAGTCAAAGGTTTTTACAGCAATTCCAGACAGAAACATGGGCCAGGTAAAAATGATGCTCCACTTTTATGTTTGAAATTAGTTTATTCTATTTTTGTGGAAAGCTAACATTTAGTTGTTGCACTAATTTTGTCCTTTTTATCGAAAATGCAAAGGGTCTTTTTTAAATGTTAAAATAAACATATATATATATATATATATATATATATATATATATATATATATATATATATATATATATATATATACATATATATATAATATGATGTGAACTCACACATCAAGTCAAGTCAAATGTATTTATATAGCGTTTTTATTTTACAACCGATGTCACAAAGCAGCTTTACAGCAGTGTAGGAGAAGCACAGAGAATCAGACTAAACTTGAAAAAACTTGAATTTGACACCTGTGAGCTGGCCTTGGCCTCAGCATTAGTAGTAGCCTTAAGGCGCTTTCACACTACATGCAGTAGCAGCACCACTGTACACTGACCCCCATTGAATTCAATTCTTTCTCCAGCGGCAGAGACGTTTTTGGCACTGCCGTGGAGCAGTGCAGAAAATGGTGCATTTCCATGCCCATAAATATGCCTCCATTGCACTAACGCTTACTACTTGTTATGTGTAATATGTATTTCATGTAAACTCCACCAGAAGCATGATGGGAATAGTGACCCTGTAAGATCCCCAGTCCTTGTAAAATCTTAGTCTATGACTAAAACATCTGTGACTAATCTTTAGATGTGAGAGAGTTTAGTCTGTTAAAAGTCTTTTTAAAGTCTTTTTAAAGTCGAGTAGTGTATGGACAGCATTACACAGACCAAACTTTGCCTGCAGCAGCAAACAGCCAATCCAGCAAACCTGTGAAAATAGTCTATAAAAGTAGACTAAAAGTGGATTAATAAGTGTGGAGAACAAAGTGGAATAAAATAGAGGTCAATGTATAAGCTGAAAAAACAACGCAGTACAAACAGCAAGGAAAAGCAGACCAGAGAAGCAGAGCTGATCATAAAGGACAACTTTGAAGCGCCAACATCTTAGGGTGTTATCTTGTGAGTGAGACACACTGGCCAGTGTGCTCATGGCAAGGCCATGTGAATTATTGGAGTTGGAGTGAGGTCTGATAGCACATTTACACATTCTTTAGAACTTCATCAGCTGTCATTTTTAACCAGGGTATTTTTTAGTTGATTGTGGACCTATTTGAGCTCTTAAACAGTGGCACTGACTGAGGTGTGGCAATATGGAGTGCCAATAAATATAAGGAGTCATAAAATAGATTTTGTTTTCATCCTTATAGAGCAGCTGAGCTGTCCTGATTGGACCGTAGACTCAGTCTACCCTATCCTGGACCTCCTGAGCTACATCAGGACTGACCGGCTCATTCTGACCAAGTGCAGTGAGTAAGTGTGTTTAACCTTTTATTAAATCCTCACACACACACACACTCCATACCTGCAATACTGCTTATTCTTGCACTGTCATACCCACTTTAATTCCTCATAAAACAGTGAAATTAATGAACTTTATGCCCTTTATATCTCTAAATTTGCACTACTGTTATAGGGTGTTTATACTGGTACTGCCATTCCCTCTATAATCCCCCATATCACTATTGCACTATTGTCTTGTGTCTTTTTGTCTCACGTATTTCTATATCTGTGTACTAGTGTATCTCATTCTCTTATATTTATACCCTTTTTTTGCTATACTTGTTGTAACTTCGGAAAGGCTAGTAACGTAATTTTGACCCTCTGTATGTCCTGTGCATATGCAGAAACATAACTCTCTTTTTATTATGAGTTATGAGATTGTGGAGTATAGAGGCATGGTAAGACTGATGTTTATATATGTGCGTTTCTCTGTGTTTTAGGGCTCGTAATGAGCTGCTGATTCTCTGTGGGTATATTGGAGCTTTATTGGCTATTGGGCGACAGTACTCCAGCATCGTGCCTGCGCTGTATGAGTACACAAGGTAAGGGTCACAGTATATCAGCCGGCAGCTTTTTAATTTATCTAATGTTCTGCTTTACCTTTTAGCCTTTTTTATTTATTTTATTCCCTGTCTTACATTTGGCCTTTTACCTTATTTTATTTCATTTGTTTTGTCATTTTATTTAATCTATCCTTTAATAAAATACCTTTTATTTCATTTGCATCTCTTACTTTCTTTATAACCTTGGTGTTATTTTAGTTTCTTATTTTTTTACTCCTTGTGTTTGTTATCTTTTATTATTTTAATTATTTATCTCTTTATTTTATGGCTTCACATTTTAGCCTGTTTATTTAATCTTTTATTCTGAATTATTTGATTTCTTCTTAGTTAAATCTTATATTGCTTGCATGTTTTTCTAATATGTTTACCATTTCATTTGTATTGTTTAGTTTATGAAGTAGGGGTGTGCCATATCATATCGTAAATGGTATTATACCCTAAAATATGGTGCCATATCACCCACCCCAAATTATCACATCAGGGTACTACTTTTTGCTGTTTTTATCAAAAGGGAAATTCACACTGTTCTCATTTCCCATTGTATATCTACTAGAGACAGATTATATAACTTTAATCCTGGATATATGGAGATATTTGGAGTGCATTACAGTATTAGGATTATTAGTATCATGACATTCTGGATCATTGACTTCTGTTACAAATCTGATAAAATTCTTTTTTATTATCTCAGTTAGCCATATCATATTGCATGCAATATAAAAAAAACTAAATAATTTTTCAAATTCAGTGTTTTGTCATATTGGCAAAAGTATCATAATCGTGAAAATACCATGAAATATTGTGATATTATCCCTTTAAGTTGTAAATTCTCGGCTGAATTTAAAATAAGGGTTACCCTTCATGTATTACAGAGTAAAAATAAAGGTTGATTGAATCATTGATTTAATATAAGTAGAAATATTGGAGAAATAGCACTGCATTTCTGAATTATAACCCCATATTCATTCTCTCTCTCTCTTTCTTTCTCTCTCTCTCTCTCTCGTTCTCTCTCTCTCTCTCTCTCTCTCTCAGTCAGTTGCTGAAGAGGAGGGAGGTGGCTGTTCCTCTGCAGATTGAGCAGCTGTCGGTGGAGCTGGAAGCCTGGAGAGCCTGCACACACTCGCTTAACAAGTTAGTTTCTCACACACACACACCAAAATTAATAAATTCCATAATATTACTGTATTACCTGCTACAGTGGTCCTAGTATTGATAGTCCCAATTCAATATAAAATCAAATTTAACCCCAGTTTAATGAAAATCCAAAAATCATTGTCTCAGAAAATTTGAATGCCGCTGAGTTTAAAGAAAAGTTTCATTTCTGAGTCGTAATTATTAATTTTTCCATCAGAGGAGCAGAGGAGACGCCTTACACTCCCCCGATGGAGGTGCAGAAAGCTGAGTACAGCCGGCTCCTGAGCCGAATGCGGGAGGAGCCTCTGAGGGGCCTGCAGGGGCCGGACTACGTCACAGGCTCCAGCCTGCCCAGCCACTCCGACGTACAGATCTCCTGCTTTACTGGCCTCAGGATACAGGCAAGCCACACACACACACACACACACTCTATAACGTAATAGCGTATTGCTATTTAAACAGCGCAGCTATCTTAATGTGCCCAACGATTCCATTTCAAGTTGGGAGTGTCCAAGCGTTATGAGCATCACTGCCAAGATAGCAATAAACGGTACCACTTTAAAATAAGACTACCTTTATAAAAGGTTTATAAATGGCTTACAATGAGTTTATTAATGGTTATTAATTAGGTTGTAAATGCCTTAAAAATCATTAATAATCAGTTATAACACGTAACACGTAGGAAGAGCAACAATATAGACGGCTGTGGGTTCACTATTTGGCAAACAACAGGTCATTGTTGCCCTTTCTACGTATGTGTTATAACTGATTAATAATGCTTTTAAAGGCATTTACAACCTAATTAGTAACCATTAATAAACTAATTGTAAACCATTTATAAACCCTTTATAAACATTTGACTGTTAACTTCTAGTCTAGGTTGTTTTCAGTCAGTGGTGCAGCTGTGTTCTCTGTTGCCAAGATAGCAATACTCTGAATTTATTCTGAACACACCTCATTTCCAGACCACTACACCCATCGGCGTAGATTTATTCACAAGCACTCATCCAAATGATTAGTTTTTCGTAGAGTATGTTGTCATCAGCTCGTCAACTACTGTTGGGTAATTCAATGTCAAAAGTCAATTCAAATCAAATCATCAAATCATGTTAATGTCACGTCACAGTAACAAAGGTGTACAGGTGTACAGGTGAGTGAAAATGTGAACATCACAGTAGCAGAATATAATATAATAAATACAAGTACTTCAGTGACGTTTCTCCAGCACTAAGGCTGGGTGCAGCAGCATTAGCCACTGTGATTTGCCTGTCCCCTGATTGGGTGTTGGGTGTTGGGGGGGTGGGGCTTTAGACATAACCAATATATACACCTGTGTAGGTGTGCTTGAGGGGCCTTTCTTTTGTTCTGTTGTTTGCTTTAGTTATTTTTGTTGATCCTTAAAGTTTCTTTGGCCACCTTTTTGTTTATAAAATGTCATTTTTTTTCATTCAATTGATATTTTTTGCCATTTAAACACAGTGTCCCTCATTTATTTAGAAGTATAGAGCAAGTCGTGACAAATGTGGGGGCTCGTCCGGGATTTTTTAAATGTAATTTAATTTTATTTTTTTAAGGGGGGTCTGTGACATCCCTGTCCCCTGATTGGGTGTTAAGGGGTGGGGCTATAGACCTAATCAATATACACACATGTGTAGGTGTGCTTCTTTTGTTCTTTCTTTCTTTCGTTTGTAATCAAAGCAATAGCGGTATGTAAATGCTGCCCGATGGCGCTAAACTGAGTAACCCTGAGTGTCTAGGTAACCCAGGACGCTATCAGCTAGCGGTTCGTCCTGCGTAGCTTGTTTTTTTTTTACACAACAAATCTGCAGACTACAGTCCAACAGCTAGCATTGTGTTTAGAGGCCAGTTCTGATGCTGCTGCTCCAGCCTTAGTGCTGGAGAAACTTTACTGAAAACTCACCCTTATAACGCTGTACTTCAGCGGAGAGACTTTACTGCTCCTTAACACCTGACTGGTAGAGTTTATACATAAAGTGGACTGGATTATAAGGTGCACTGACATTTTATTCATTTATTTTTTTAAATTAAAGGATTTTAAGTGCAACTTGTACTCTGAAAAATACAATATATTAATATAAAATGGTGTCTGTAAACGTAGAAAGGACACCAGAATGCCATAACGCCATTATTTAAATGTAAAAATTAATGTACAATTGATTACATGAAGCACTAATACAGTAAAAGCTTGGTTCCTCTAACGTTCCTCTAATGTTTCTACTGATTTTCAGGGTCCGGTGTTCTTCCTGGAGGACGGCAAGTCATCCATTTCCCTCAACGATGCCTTGATGTGGGCCAAGGTGAACCCTTTCTCTCCGCTGGGGACGGGGATACGCCTTAACCCCTTCTAAGCACACAATCATTTGCACACACACACTCTCTCACACACACACTCATTCTCTCACACAAAAGAGGAGTGTAAGCAGTATTCAGTCCGGTCGAAGGACAAGGACGGCAGCGGGAAATGTGGGCGGGGCTACAGGCCTCGGCTCTGTGAGAGGAAGAGGAGGCCTGCGGGGACGTGATGAGGAAGAGGAGGAGGAGGAGGACATTAACTGTGATTCAGAAGATGCTTTTTTTGTGTGTGTATCACACGGCGTGTACACACTGCTTATTTAGCTTCACCATAGATCCAGGTGCAACAGGTGCCTCCAGGCCTGGAGTGGAAGTCTGGGATTGGTGGATCTGATGTTGGAGATGTTATTTTTATTTATATTTGTATTTTTTTTAGGTTTGGTTGGGTTTTATTGGTTTGTTTCAGTTCTGGATTGTATTTATTGTAAATTTTAACACACATGGAACAGATCTGGAGTTGATTTTGGGGTTGGGTTTTTTCTGCACGTGTGCTCGCTTGCTTGCTGCTTTGGGAGGGTTTTTTTTTTGCTTTCTGTGGTTCTTAGATGATAAAATCTTATGTATTAGTTTTTTTTTATTGCTGCTTTTAGCGTTCAGCCGGCTAAGCTTTGGGTGTCTGTTCCGTGATGAGCTGTAGACGCACATTTATTTATTTATTTATTTATTTATAAATGTATTTATTTAAGAGGAACCACAAAACAAGCTTTAATAGATTAAAAGGGGAATTCCACAAGTTTTTCAAAATGTGATGAATTTTATTAAACAATTTATTTGGTCCCATTTTAGAAAAAGTGTCTCTAATAACTAGTGTGTAAGTCAAGTAGTCAAGATCACTATAGCTGAGTCTAAGTCAAGACCAAGACTTTTTAGTAGACGAGACCGAGATCAGATTAAGATTTAAAAATAGAAATTGAAATATATTAAAGTATCTTCTCTTCTAAAACTTAATCGAATTCCATTCATTTTTATTAAATTGTATTTTATTTTAATTTGCCCTCAACCAAAATAATTATAGAAAGGAACATTTTGATTCACGACTAAGGTTAGCTAACTTGTTGCTAGCTTAGTTCTCTCCCCAGTAACATTAGTGTGTTAGCTAGCTCCCCGCTAAGGTTAGCTAGCTCATCACTATGTTAGCATTGTCACGTTAGTATGGCATCACATCAATGTCAAAAGTCACGAGCGTGTTTTAGCATTTTGCGTGTGTAAATTAACTTCTCATGAGCACAATTGTGAAACTCGTAAGCAAAAAAAGCGTTGAGCTTCATTTTTCTCCTCTCGGGTGTTTATTTCCTCTCGAATTCACAGTTCTCCTCGTGCGCTATGAGAATTACCTGCAGCTGCTGTTTTTGCTCGAGCAAGTTTTTTGTGCTGGAGTTTTGAAAGGGGAGGTTTTGATAGTTTGGGGGCGGGGCCGGGGTCGCCTCTCTCAGCGAATGCTATTGGCTGATATCTCCAGGGCTTCTCCAGGGGCTCGTTCCATGGTGCTGAACCCGTGCAGACAGCGCCGGAGAGCGTGTTGTTTGAATGTTAGCATAGCCAGTTAGCTAACTCTCCTGCCGTCCTTCTGCCCCCGCCCTCCTCTGGCTGTTGTTAGTAGGCGGTCCGTCACAAACCCTGGAGATATCAGCCAATACCATTCGCTGAGGGAGGCGACCCTGGCCCCGCCCCAAACTGTCAAAACCACCCCTTTCAAAACTCAAGCGTAAAACAGTCAGTCAAGCGAAAACAGCAGCCGCAGGTAATTCATACAGCGTGCGAGGAGAACTGTGAATTCGAGAGCAAAAAAAAAACATCTGAGAGGAGAAAAATGAAGCTCGAGAGAGATAATCTGTTCAGAGCGCACAAAATCCCCTTTTTTGCGCTCGCGAGAAGTTAATTTACACACTCAAAATGGTAAAACACGCTGGACTTTTGACATTGATGTGTTAGCATCATGTTGTTAGCATCGCTACCCCACTCTCCACTGGCCTCACTCACACACTCAGTGTTTACATTTCATTATGACCTAATTTTGAAAATCAGGTGGAACCCCCCTTTAAAACAGCTGCTTCTTATTCAGGGATTTTTATTTTAGTGTTATTTAAGAGAAGGTCCGCTTCAATGTTAAAGGGTGAGCTTATATAACACTGATTTTTGGTACTATTGCTATTACTATGATTTATTGAATGTGCTTATTGTTTAATTACAATCAAACCTGGGCCCAGATTCACAAAAGCTTTGCTAGAAAAATTAAATAATTGACTAATATATTTTTAAATATGAATTTTGTTTTATTTCTTTCCTGAGAAAAGTTATAACAGAAAATTTAGTTTTTTTTTTGTTTTGTTTCATTATTTTGAGAAAGAAAAACATGTAATTATTTAGTAAACTAAAAAAAGTGTTAAATAAACCAGAATATCTTTTATATTTTAGATTCTTCAAATTAGCACCTCTTCCTTAGACAGAGACAGTTTTACACATCTCTGCTGGATTTTCTCAGTCAGTTTTATGAGGTAGAGTCACCTGGAATTCAGGCTTTCAGTTAACAGCTGTGCTGAACTCATCAAGAGTTAATTACTTGAATTTCTTGTCTCTTAATAAAGTGTTTGAGAGCATCAGTTAAAGTAAAGTAGTGAAGAGGTAGAGTTACAGGTATACAGTGAATAGTGAATATTTGAGTAATGTTCGAATCCAGATTATGAGAAGAAAGAACTACTCAACTAAGTAAAGAAAAAAACTATTTAAAGAAAACATTATAGATGATAAAACTGGCACTCATCAGGACCATCACAGGAAAGGAAGAGCAAGAGTTTCCTCTGTTGTACAGGATAAGATCATCAGAGTTACCAGCCTCTAAATGCACCTAAATTATTTACAGTATTTAGGTTTGTTTAACACTGTTTTTAAGTTTCTACATTATTCCTTATGTGTTCCTTCATAGTCTGATAGATCACTTCACTATTCATTTACTATGTAGGAAAAAAAATCTTTTGTGAATCCGGCCACTGTATCATACAATCCATGAGAACTTGGGCAATATGTTAAGATGACGCTGTAACTCAGCGAAGGAGCTCAGAAGTGAGAAACAGAGACACTTCTCGTATGGAGGGAATCTTTGGTTCTGCTGATAGTCAGGTGTCTAGAGCGTGTGCCTTAAACTAGGAGATAAAACGACGACACTGAACTACAGTTACTGTATTATAGTGCGGTGTGAAACATTAGAGGCATGAATATCAGACGTTAGAGTCAAAACTTCAAGTGTAGCCAACTACAGAACCATCTCTCACCATCTATCTGCTGTCCTGTGTGAGTTTAAAACAACTCTAAAACTCTTACACTCCTACAATACTAGATTACAAGAAATAGTTAAAGTTAGGACAGTATGGAAAATTCAAGTGTTTGTAGATAATGTGTGATTGCAGACAGTATGAACCCAAGAGATTCACTTAAAATTTGCTAAATGTTATTTTTATCTGGTTAAAAATTACAGGTTTTACAGGTAAGAGTATAGCTTACAATTAGGCAATACTGATGGTAAGCAGGAATATTAAATAATGGCAATACTGTCAACATTAACGTGTTAACGCACTTTTAATTTGTAATAATTAATGCGTTATTATTTTGTTAATTCAAGTTCATTTCAACAGCAAGTTTGACCCCAATCTCGCTGTAATCAGACCCAGATAGTCAGCTTTGGGGCAGGAGAAACACAAAGCACATGGAGCAGACAGTGCATTCGGACTCACTCTGGTGATGTTCTACTTACTTATTTAATGGTTATAGAAAGGTAAAAAGTCTGATCTATAGCGCAACGGTCAATTGCGGATCACGTAGCCGGATGTAGGGCGTGTCGGTGAGTCTTTGGTATCTTGAGGGCGCAAAAAACATGCCTTGCACGGCTCAAAAACAAGAAAAAGACCGATTTGGCCTTCCATCCACATGAAAACTCTCACATTACGTAACCTATTACAGTGTCCATGCATTTTTCAACAAGACAATGCAAAACCATATGCTGCACACATCACATTACAAACGCCTGGCTAAAGAGAAAGAGGCTGTGGCTGCAGTATAAAATACCCTGCCCCAATATAAAAAAAATCATTTCCACCTTAAAACGTGTTTGCAGGAAGAATAGGACAAAATAACCTGAAACACAAAATGAGATATCTTGAGCGTCTGCCCCTTAGAATGTCTCTGCATGGCCCTGTTGGGTTCATACTGTCTGCAGTCAAAAAGAAGTCAAAATAAATTTGAGAAACACTGCACAAATGTTTTATTTGCGTTTTCAATACTGTCCTAACTTTTCATGATGTAGGGTTGTATACAGAAAGGTGCTTTAAAGCGTTCTTTGAGTGATGCCATAGCAGAACTTATTTTGGTTCTATAGATAACTGTGGAGAATCTTTTAATATCTAAAGAACCGTTTAGTTTAAAGGTTCTTCATTGCAAATAAAAGAGTTTCCTTAAAGATCCTCAAAGAACCATGCAAGTAACGTAGATTTGGGAGTGTCGACAAACATTTCCGTGTTAATGCATAAACCTACACAATTAATCTAAAAACTTAAAACTTGATTTTTAACACAAATTGATTGTAATTGTTCATCACAATTTTAGCAATCTCTTGGCAAACTGTAAGTCGTGCACTACGCAGCTTTAAGGATTTAGTGTGGGTGTGTCATTGCTATCGTAACAGCGGGAAAAGTACATCTTGCATCGGCTCAAAACACACAAAGGGAATGTACTTTTAATTCTCTTAATTAATCATGGGTGTCTTTTGGCCGTTAGGTGCCCTCTGACTTTGGCGGATTGCTATTTTAACAGCCCGGCTACCTGAACATGTCCAACTAATTCACTGCCAAGATAGCAATGGACTGTTGATGTCTGTCTAGGTTGTATTCAGTCAGTGGTGCAACTATGTTTTCTGTTGCTAAGATAAAGATAGCGATCCACCAGAAATGTACCTGAACACACCTGATTTCCAGACCACCATCAGTGTAGATATATTCATTTACTTTTACATTTGCAGCATTTTAGCTGACACTTTTATCCAAAGTGACTTGAAGAGGTTATTCCTATTACAGAAATAGACCAATGTAGTGTTAGGAGTCTTACCCATGGACTCTTATTGGTGAAGCACAGCATACAGTCACTCAGACAGGGAATTGAACCCCAGTCTCCCACATAATCTGTTAAGTTTACTAGCAGCTAGTGGTGTTATCCACTGCGCCACACCAAGATAGTGCCCCGAATATCATTAAATTATGAAAATAAGAACATTCCGGAAACTTTTTACAATCTGGAACGTTGTATTTCCTTAAAAAGAATAGTTAATCCTAGAAAACCAAATGACAACCAAAAATGATCCACTCTTAAAACATTTTAGGAACGTTTCCCATATGTTCTAGTAACAAGAAATTGTTATCTACGTTCTATGATGTCACTCAAAGAACGATTTAAATCACCTTTTTTTTAACAGTTTTTAACAGTGTACTGTTGGTTTGCTGCCGGTAAATCTTAAAAAAAAAAAATAGTGATCCGAGACTATTTTCATGGAAATGCACTGTGAACTGTATTTATGTATGTATTTATTTGTTTGATTGATTAATTGATTGTATATGTATATATTTGTTTTAGTCTGTGATTGAACTCCACAGCTGAACAGGGTGTAGCCTACATCGTCCATCGCTCATAGACAGCAGTAGGGCAGAGGATATAAAACCATGTGACTCATTTGATCCACCTGATGATTTTTTATAAAGCTGTAATCTGTGAAATGTAAGACAGGGAATGAATGTGGAGGAGAAACAGCGACGTGTGAGACTGAGCTGCAGGAGGAGACAGAGGGGACGAGACGAGGCAGCCGCCGCTGGTTTGTGATCATAAGTTGATGATTCTTATTAAAATGATTAAGTCTAGTATACAGATGCCTCCGATTCTTCTTTTCTCGCTTCTGATTGGCTGATGAGTGGTTGGGTTCATTAAAGACCTTCAATGATTTTTTGTCAATTAATCTTATCAATTATTTTTATTTTATTAGTCAATTAATGTAACACCTAATTTATTGATTTTTCTAAATAGTTTTTGTGTGCATACGTAAAATCTAATCCATGGAAACGAGATAATAATCTGTGGTAATTAACGAGACAATTAAGGAGTGGAAACAAAATCCTAATCCATGGAAACGAGATAATTAAGGAGTATAAACGAGATCCTAATCCGTGGAAACAAGATAATTAAGGAGTATAAATGAGATCCTAATCCGTGGAAACGAGATCCTAATCTGGATCTGTGCTTGATTAAAATGATTTTACCATACTAATGAAAAATATATATATTTTTATAAATTTTTCAGTATTTTCTTCTCTTAGGGCTTTTCTAGGTTTGCACCAAGCTTGGTATCTTTGTTACATTGCACTAGTGCATCTCAAAAAATGTAAGAATATCATTGAAAAGTTTTAATTTTTATTTCAGTAATTTGGTTTAAAATATGAATCTCATATATTATATAGATGTATTAAACACAGAGTGATCTATTTTACGTGTTTATTTCTTTGGCTTACGGCAAATGAAAACCCAAAAATCAGTGTTTCAGAAAATTAGAACATAATATAAGACCAATTGGTACTTTGGGCAGTGTGCCAAGTCCTGCTGGAAAATGAAATCTGCGTCTCAATGAAAGTTGATATAACAAACAGATTTATTTTGTTTTTGCCTTTTTGTCTCACGGTTATTTTTCAGATTATCAAACAAACTGTAATATCAGACAAAGATAACCTGAGTAATAATAAAAAGCACTTTCTAAATTATAATTTTATTTATTATAGGAAAAAAGAATATCCAGACCAATCTACTCCTGTGTGAAAAACACGTATTTTACAAAGGGCTAGATTGGTTTGGATAGTTTTTTCCCCTTAAATCAATTATATTTTATGTAAATTATATATTTACTCAGGTTATATTTGTCTGATACTGAAATTAGTGTGATTATCTGAAAAAGGTTAGTATAGCAAAAGCCACATATTGATACTGTATCACAAACAAAAACAATACAATATATTAGAATATTGATATATTATCCCACCTCCTAGTCCCTCTGGGTGAAAGAAAAAGAAGACATTGGATGAAATTGTTCAATAAATCATTTCTTTATTTCCATAGAGATTTAATATTTTTATCATGCTCTGTTTTTGAAAAATACTGTACAGGTGTGAATATTCTACACTAGTTCTGAAGGATGTGATTGAACCACATGTGATCTGAAAGAGAGACAGAGAGAGAGAGAGAGAGAGAGAGAGAGAAGGAGAGAGCAGAGGAAACAGTGCAGGGTGTGAAAAGTGTTTTATGTGTGTGTGTTATGTACTTCCCTTCACATTAAGGAAATGTTTAATAATTAAATGTACCTAATTTCCCATTTTTTCCCAGATCTACACAATTTTTACAGCCAGGACGTGCCAGTGATCCACAATTTATCCTTACCCAGCTAACAGAGAATGTTACAAGAAAGTTTAGCAAAGTTTTTAAAAGTTTTTAAGGTGTGGGAATGAGAACCTAATCCATGGAAACGAGATAATTAAGGAGTGGAAACGAGGTTTTTAATCCGTGGAAACGAGATAGTTAAAAAGTGGAAACGAGATTCTAATCCGTGGAAACAAGATAATTAAGGAGTGGAAATGAGATCTTAATCTGTGCAAGCGAGATAATTAAGAAGTGTAAACGAGATCCTAATCCATGGAAACAAGATAATTAAAGAGTGTTAATTGTGGTCACACATTAGGATCTTGTTCCCATGCCTTAATAAGTTGTGTCCATGGATTAGGATCTCATTCCCACGCCTTAATAAGTCGTGGCCATGCATTATTACCTTAGTGGCTCCGTAAACATTAAGTATAATGTTTAGAAAACATTCAACTAACCAACAATTGTGGGTTTACATCACTTCTGATGAACGCACTCAGCTCCTGTAAGTTACACCAATTGCTGACACAGATGTGCAAATGCACACACACACACACACACACACACACACACAGAGAGAGAGAGAGTGTCCTTGTGCATACTAGTCCCTGTAAAGATGTACAGCCTCACTTAATATAATCTAACATAATCTAACATAATCAACATAATCTAATTGGTGTAATGGAAAGTGCTGCACCCCAGACTGCCAGCAGGGGGCTGGTAGGTGTAGGAGGCAAATGGCAGAGTTGGGTTTTCCACTCCAACTCCCAGAATCCCCGGTGGTGATTAACACCAACCAGCCGCACCTGTGCAGCACTCTATATAAACCCCCAGTCAAACTCACACTTTAGTGATGGGCAGATGAAGCCTCATTGGGTGTATGGCACATTTCCCAAACTGTATCGACACTGTGTTGAAACTGTGTTGCTGTATCACTTAATGGCGACATCTGCTGGACTAAGAAAGTCATTGCAAGCAACTGTGCGAAGAAATGCATCGGTCACGTGGTTTTCCTTAAAATGATACGCGGCCCGACACAGGGGATCGCCTTGTTTGCTCGGTGCATGCGCTGAAGTTTCAGTGTCGTCAGACCCATGGCTACCAAACGACACAGGAAGTGTATCGGTCACGTGGTTTTCCTTAACTTGATACGCGCACCGACACGGGGTTTCGCCTTGACAGCTGGGCGCATGTGTCGAGGTTTCAGGGTCGTCAGACCCATCACTACCACACTTCTCTGTTGCAGGTTTGTAGAGGGATGACTGATAACAGAAAGGATAAGAAAAGAGAGCAAGACAACAAGAAAGAAAGGAAATAAGATAGAAAGAAGATAAAATAAGAGAAGAGAACAGATTGAAAAAACAATATAGAGAGGAGAGAACAGAGGAAATAGAGAAAAAAAAAAACTATGGAGAGAAACAAAAACAAGAAAGAGTAAAGAAAAAAAGTCATAAAAGAAACCAAAGGAGAAAGCATCTATATAACTTATATTCAGATTTAAAACAAAGTGTAGCTGAAAGCTGTATTTTGTTTGTAAAAGCCAAGAGTGGTATTTTCTTTGTTCAGTTTCCCGCCTTTTTTTCTGCACCTCTTTTGAGGTGTTTGTTTTTCCACCTATTCTCCTCTCTCGTCTCTGTGGAGTATCAATTGATTTGCATAAGCAGACTTTTCATACATACTATCACCATTACACAACTATTAAAAGCAGTGACAAAATAAAAATACACTTATTTAAGTAGATCCATATAAGTAAATAATTAAATTAATTAACTACTGTGAACTACTGAAAGACGCTTGCTGATCCATCGCTGCCTGATCGCCGACAATTTGCAGATGCCCTGCACATATTTGACATGCTAGGTATCTGACCTAGTCGGCAACTAGGAGTCAGGAGCAGCAGCTACATACTGCCACTTAAGTCACAGAGAAAGAGAGAACCACCCCCTGCATTTATGGAGTCTGACCACTTTCTGCCCCCTGTTATATCAGTAAATCACTGTTAAACTCTAGAGGGAGTCCGTGAGTAAATCATCTATAAATGAGGTGAACGGAGCTAAAAGCTAAAATTTTTTAATTAAAAATAATAATGAACTACTTGATCTGAGTATTTCTTTCATTTTAAGTAGAATAAAGTAATGTATTTTACTAAAACCAGCAAAGAAAGCATGTCTATATATTTCATTTTATCTACAGAAAACAGGTTTTACACTGTAAAGCTGATTGGTTGGCGAGCTGAACCTGGAGATACAGGTAAAAGAGTGTGTTTAAAAGACTTATAGCTGGAGATAAAACGATAAAAAAAATGATTTCTGCGATGCTGATACATTTCATATAGTTCTGTGTTGAGGAAATAAGTACATATTTCAGTATAAAACTGATCAGACATTTATAAACTCTGATTTTACTCAGTTGCTTCATATGTTGGACTCACTTTAAGTGCGTATTCTCCTCTATATAGATTCTTAAGCGTGGCATTGCTAGTTCAGGTGTTTTATCGTGATAAACGAGTTTCTTGAATGCAGCAGATGAGCCGGCAATTTCCCACAGTGAGAAATAGTGTAATTTGTGACCGCCAGCCCTGTAATAATGGTCTTAACAACTGAAGGACTCTTTAATTACATAACAACCAGTCGTGTAGTGTGAACCTGGCACAAGCCACTATGCCACCCAATGCCATGTTTGTTTATCTGCTCTAAAGAGTGCTATTCTATTTGCAATAATTTACATGTACAAGACAAGCTATGTGTGCATTTGCACATCTGTGTCAGCAATGGGTGCAACGTAAAGTAGTAAAAGGCATTCAATAAATTACTTATTTATTGAATTAGCCATGAATATCTGCCAATAAAATAAGACACTACTTTCTGTAGTTAAAATAATGTTATGCCCTGAACACATCCTGGCTGATTGATTACAGTAAAACAGGAAATTGGACATTTAATTTATCAGCCAAACCAGTTTAAATAATAAACAGTGTGAACACAAGCCCAAAAATGTTTATATGTTCTGACACTTCTGATAATGTCTATTTAAGGTAGCATAGTAAAAAATATTGTTATTTAATGGGTCCATCTGATTAAAATGCTTCATAGAAATCAGCTTTTCATTAAAGGACAATAAAGGTAAAAACAGCACTTTATCACTGTTGGAACAAAACCTTGAATCTCCATATTTTGTATTTTTACAGTAAAGCAAAAGCTGTTATCAGTTCAGTTATCAGTTCATACATCACTTCCTGTGTGCTACATTTTTAAATGTCTACCAAGAAGTTCGTAAAATGTAGAGATTTCCCTTTTTAAACATAATTTAAGTAATTTAACTATAAAGTTTCTTACAGTAAAAACAGTGTCTCTAAAGGTTACAGTGAGTGCAATAATTCAAAAGAGAACAATGGCAACATAAGGAATTTTCTGAAATCAAAGGGAAAACGGGAAAAATAGATGTTTTTTTTTTTTAATTGAAACCATATAAAATGATCAAAATCAGCACTAAAATTGGTTCTGCCACTGAAAATAACCCTGTTTTAGTACTAGTAGGTCTTGTTTTGTTAAGTCAGTAACCCTTTCCTTTCATTGTGACGTTTTAATATAATTTAATGTCCTCAAAAATCTGCGTGAACATTGTGAAAAAATTCAACAAAACCCTTGAAAGGAAGGGGAATTTATAGGTTTAGTAAAGGAAATTGTTCTACAATGGCAGGCCAAAAGTCATGAAAGGTTTTATGATTTATTAAGTGTAACTTCAGGGCATGGCTTGAAAATGCCCGAACTTGTATACGTTGTGAGGTGTTATCTTGTAAGTGATGCTGAATACTAGCCAGAGTGCCACATGTGTACTGGGGATATGCGATAGAAGATTAACATTACCACCCACAGTGGACAGTGCAGTGCAGTAGGTGGTAATGATAATTACCAGTGATGTCTCTAAAAGGTTTTATTTTATGGAAATATGAGGTTTTGATTCAACAGAAGTGCTAATTTTAGGTGGTTTCTGTAATTTAGAATGTCTCAAAGTGAGTACACCCTTCATATTTTTGTAGATATTTATTTTTTTATACCTTTGACCATTCGTTTGAGGATGGTCAATGTAAAGTAGTCAGTGTACAAAGCTTGTTTAACTCAACATTGTCTCAAAACAGACCATCAGAACTACTGAAAAACTACAACAACTGAACAACTACTACATCAACTACTACAACCGAACAACAGGACTATTAATTGAGATTAAGTAGGGGTGTGACAAGATCTCGCGAGATTAAACGTGACGATATTTCTCGTCAAGCTTTAACCTGTCTCGCGGGAAAAAAAAAATAGTTCAGTGTGGAGTTTTTAAGCGGGATCTGGCAACACATCAGGAGTGCAACTACTTTTTGTTTGTGGTGTATTGCAAACGTAGTATCAGCGCCCCCGTGGGGGGAGGGGGGGGAGATACGTTCTGTTATTACTAGCCCACTGTGCTCTGCAAAACCAGCAAGCTGATTGGCTGTTTCTCCTGAGAGAAAATTTATTTGGGGCTTTCATTTGGCGCCCCCTGTAGTGCAGCGCCCTGTGCGTCGCTTAGGCTGCATACCCCCTTTTTAAGTTGTATGTCTGGCTGCATTTTGGCTCCAGTGGAAACAATAAACGGTAACAGAGTGACCAACAAGACACAAACCGTATATAAATACTGTAAGTAAATCCTACACGTGACTGTTTCATAGACAGCTGTACTAATCTCTTAGCTCTGTACTGTATTTAAAAACATGTTCTGTCTCTGTTTCACTTCAAGCATAGTCTTAATATGACTGGTTATGGTTCTGCATAGTTAAATTACAAGAGATTTAGGAGAAAAACCACAAACCATAGGGTTAATATGACTGGTTATGGTTTGCACTTATTGTTTGCACTATAAAAGACCTAGAAAAGTTTAATTTTTTTTTATTCTTATTCTTATTTTTATTTCTTATAAAATCAATATTTGCGTTATATGATTTTGTCAAATAAAACTCTAGTTTTCAAGCCATTTTTCATTTTTGAGGTTTTCTTTAAAATTTTATTTTTAAATCTCGTCTCGTCTCATTCTCGTGAACCCAGTATCGTGTCTCGTCTCGTCTCGTGATATTAGTGTCTCGTCACACCCCTAAGATTTAAGAGCTGATTTGGAGTGTAAATTGAATGTAATTTGAATTTAACTTGCATAACTTGCATAGTAGACATAAACAGTATATCATTTTAAGGGTATGTTAATTTAAATAATGAGAGACTATCAAAAAAAAAAATCCAGAAAATAATATTGTATAAATTACATACATTTATTTGCATTTATTCAGCTACCTTTGCAAGAACATCAGTCATCTTAGAGGTGTGTTTGGGGTCGTTAATATGTTGGATGGTCTGTTTTGAGACATATTTGAGTTATTTTGAGACAATTTACAGCAAATTTACACTGTTAAACAAGCTGTACACTGACTACATTACATTATATTAAAGTGTCATATCTTTAGAGTTGTCCTATGCAAAGATTAATTCAAATATTAACAAAACTGGGAGGGGTGTACACACTTTTGTGACATACACTAAGGTTAAGTATTTGTTAAACTCCATACAGTATTTAAGAAAGAACTACAGGTGATGGAAAGTGGGTGTTATGTGTTTGAGGTTATAAAGGAAAATTGAATAAATGCACTTGAGAGAAGAGAAGAAAGTAAAAGAGAGTAAAGAGTAAAGAAGGAGAGAGATGGAAGGAGGGAAGGTGGAGGTCTATCTGTACTGCAGGAATCTGTGGAGCAGGCTGGGCAGTCTGAGCTGGGGGATGAGGTGGAGTCGGGTCCGGCCCAAATATTCTCTAATACTCAACCTGCACAGCTGACTCAGAGCGGCCGGCGTCGCTGCGGACACAGGAAAGAGTAAATAACGGGTTTATTATATACAATATCTGAGAATAAACTCCATTAACCACTCTACAACAGAACAACTCAACTCTTAACTGATTAAAAGCTTCAAAAAATATTAAAAATTTGAATATAAAAGTAACTTTTTGCATAGTAAACTAAATACAGTGAAGGAAATAAGTATTTGATCCCTTGCTGATTTTGTAAATTTGTCCACTGACAAATACATTAATTTTTAGGGTATGTTTTATAAATTATATACATTTATTTGCATTTTGCAAAGAGAAACACAGTCTGGAAAAAATGTAAAACTTCTGGAATATAATCAACAGTAAGACAGACGATAACAAGCCATTAAACTAAGCTTGCACCAGGAGTAAAGCAGCATAAAGTTATCCAAAAGCAGTGTGTAAGACTGGTGGAGGAGATCACGATGCCAAGATGCATGAAAAAAACTTGGATTAAAAACAGGGTTATTCCAACAAATATTGGTCATTTCTGAACTCTTAAAACTCTGCATCTTTTTTTGTTATTTATGTCATTTCTCATTTTCTGCTAATAAATGCTCTAAATGACAATATTTTTATTTGGAATTTGGGAGAAATGTTGTCTGTAGTTTATAGAATAAAACAACGATGTTCATTTTACTCAAATATAAACCTATAAATAGCAAAATCAGAGAAACCTTAACAGACCAAAAAAAAGTACAAGAACCGAAAAAAGGAAACACAGGACTATAAACACAGACACTGGGAACACCTGGGGACAGGTAACGAGAGGGTGGGGCTACAGATAAAAAACACAGGTGAAAAAAATTCAATCATGACATTATTTTTGATATTCTATCTCTCATTGACTTAAAATTAACCTACTCTTAAAATTATAGACTGTCTCAGTGGGCAAGCTTACAAAATCAGCAAGGAATCAAAAAATTATATTTCCTTCACTGTAAATAATTACATAATTGTCTAAATTAATTTTTTACATTTCCCTGGTAAATATATTGCTGTGTTTTACCTTCATACAGCAGAAGCATGCTCTCTGCCTTGCTGCTAGGGGGCGCTGTCTCCACCGGTTTCTGCAGCTCCAGGTTGCGGGAGTTTATATTAGCGCCGAATTCCAGCAGCGCCCGTATGATCTCTGGGCAGTCTTTCTGCGCAGCCGCATGGAGGGGCGTGTCCAGGAACCGCCCTTTCTGCACATTAGCACCTGAAATTTGTGATAAAAACAGGAAATTAATCAGATAATTAGTCAGATATGTTAGATATTGATAGTGTTGTTTTTTTTGTGATCTTATCTCAGCTCACCTCCATCTAGAAGTTTCCGTGTGCACTGTAGCTCTCGTGAGCTGCAGGCGATGTATAGAGGAGTTCCCAGGTGCGGGATATCATAATCCACGTCTGCTCCCCACGCGATCAGAGCTTCCACACACGCCGTCCTTCCTGAGAAACAGCAACGGTCAGGCTTTAAACAGTCTTATGAAGTAGTTCAAGGTGCAATGTGATGCTCATTGCTATCTTACACCCCGCCAAAAGTCATTTTCACAATTCTTCAACCTGCATTGTTTAAACAGCAACAGTGCTTGTGAATATACAGTATCTACGCTGATGGGCGTGGTGATCTGGAAGTGAGGTGTGTTCAGGTATATATCTGGTGTATTGCTATCTTGGCAATAGAAAACACAGGTGTATGGAGTAAATTTTGTACACAAAAAAATAAAATCCGCAATCAAAATATGAAAAGTCAAAAGGAAAAATTGTATGTTGAAAAATCAAAATAGAAAAAATATATAGCAAATATAAATGTTTAAATATACTTGGTTACTTTATTATCCTTTGCAGTTATTGACTGAAGCAGAAGCAAAAGTCTTTAGCAGAAAAATCCACAGAAATCCACAGAAAATTCACAAAAACTTAAAAGAAACTTAAAGACTGGCAAAATCAAAGCGGAAATAATTGTCAAATACCTGCAAAGGTCAATAAAGTAACCAAGTATATTTAAACATATATATTTGCTATATATTTCTTCTTTTTTGAATTTGCAACATACAATTTTTCCATTTGATTTTTTTTTTTTTTTTTTTGCAGATTTTATCTTTTTACGTAAAACACAAAATTCACTCCATACAGGTGCTCCACTGACTGAATACAACCTAGACTGACGTCAACAGTCAGTCGTTCATTGCTATCTTGGCAACACAGCTGCACACACATGGACATGCTACATATGCAAAAAAAGCTAATTTTACATCAATAATAAAAAAATAACTTTGCTGTTCCTGTAAATGAGCTGCTGGAGCTCCTTCAAAGCGTAAATGAGCAGCTCAGTTTCCTCTGCTGAGAAGCGTTGGAAACGTCCAGGTAGCTGCATTGTTAAAATAGCAATCTGCCAAAGTCAGCGCTCACCTGGCTCTTAAAGGGAATGATGAGCAAGTGACACTTTGATTTATTCTCTGGTTTATTTCATGGTATGACCAAAACACACCCATGATTACAATATTGGACGAACTATACGGCACACCATAATATAAGGAACGTCTATTTGCTGGGCTATTTTCATACATGCACTGGATTATAAGGCGCATTTTAAGCGACAATAGTAAGGAACAAGGGTGTCGCACAGTGATCTATACAGATTTCTCCCCAGAAAACTGTTTTTTGGGTGAGTAAAGCATTTCCATTTATTTATAGTAAGCTTAGATTTCCAATATTTTATCAACAGTGCGGGTAGCAGCAGCGCTAGCTGTGGTTAGCATTGCTTAGCGCTAGTAAATGCCGCCCGACAGCACTACACTCAGAAACCCTGAGTGTTCCAGTAGGCCAGAGCACTATCAGCTAGCGGTTTGTCCCACTTAGCTTGTTTTAACACGGTAAAAATGCACAGACTACAGTCCGATATACTCACCTCTGATTGGTGAAAGAGCTAGCATTGTGGTTAGCGACTAATACTGCTAATACTGCTCCAGCCTTAGTGCTGGAGAAACTTCACTGAAAACTCACCCTTATAACTCTGTACTTCAGCGGAGTGGCTTTACTGCTCCTTAATACCTGACTGGTAGAATTCAGATTTCAGTCCAGAAAGCACAAAAAGAGAATTAGTACACGCCTTTTGCGCATTTCGATCTGCACAAGGCGTACTTTTCCCGTCGTTATGATAGCAAAGACACACTGACACGTACAAAATCAAGCTGTCGTTGATGGTGCACAATTGACGCTCACCTATATATAGCTAAAATAAGGTCTATATTGTTTTAACAGGTCAGATTTAGGAATGAAAATTTGCACTTCCAGCTCACCTTTGCTGCTGGCCTCGTGGATGGGTGATGGTTGGCACAGATCAGGCTGTGGGCTGGCTCCATGCTCCAGCAGAACCTCTGCACATGTGGAACTACCAGCAGAACAGGCGTTAAACAGAGGGGTCACCCCATCTATGGTGGTGGCGTTTACCTAAAACATAGAAAAACACGCATATATACACATGAATCTTCGAGAATGGGTCTCAGGCTCTCAGGAGCTCAGTGAACTCCAGCACTGTGGTACAGTGATAGGATGCAGCACCTGTGCAAAGTCCAGTTGTAAAATTTCACTACTCACTACTAAATATTCCACAGCCAACTGTCAGTGATATTATAACACAGTGGAAGAGACTGGGAACGACAGCAACTGTCGGTGTAAAATAACAGAGTTCATCACTACACACCTCCAAACTTCATGTAGATTCAGATTAGATCAACAACAGTAGAGAGTAGAGACTCATGGAATGGAGAATTTACATGACCAAGCAGCTCAAATCCATCCAAACCTCACATCACTAAACACAGCAATGCAGACCAACACAGAGTTTTAGCAATATAGTGTACAAAGCAGCGATTCTCAACTGGTGGTTTGGGAAGCAAAAGTGATTTGAGGGTGGGTTGCAAGCAGCTTGTAAAAATATATATATATATATATTGTTAATACTTAATGCTCTGATTTTGTACTTATCTTTCATATTGGGTCAAAAAGAGACAGAGTTTCTTACTAATGTATTCTGAATACAGAGATAGGCAGAGAAGTGAAATATCTATATTTGTGGCCTTATTCATTTTGTGCACTTTTGATGTTTAATTTTATAGACAGACAGACAGATACTTTATTGATCCCGAAGGAAATTTAAGATTTTTTGCATGCACATGTATGTTTAAATGTGTTTTTGAATACTATTTTTTTTTTTAAATAAACTCGTTTTCTTTGTATTCTTTAAAAGTGGGTCGCAACAATGTGGGTCCCGAGCTGAGACCAGTTAAGAAGCCCTGGTATGAAGTATATCTTTCAGCTTGTCCAGAAATGCATGTACAAAGCACGTCTTTTAGTGGTGGCAAGTCAATGTCAACTGATATTTATGGTTTTATATAATTTTTTTGTATTAGGAATGAGTAACAGGTAGCCATCTGTAAATATCCTACACCACCCCTACACTCACAGCCTCAGTATATCCAGTATATCCTAACCTATAACACTCCAAGCTTGTACAGCTGAAGGTTTTCTTTCTATACAAGTACATCTACTACAGTTCAAGCATTACTGTCAGTGGTTCAGTTCTCAGGATTGATTCTGTTCAGGGACTTACATTAGCTCCGGCTTCGACGAGGGCTCTGGCACAGGCCACATGATCCCCCAGACACGCCTCGTGCAGTGGAGTCACATGATCGATGGTGATAATATTTGCACTGTAACCCTAATGAAAGAAATTATGAATAAAAAACAGAGTTAAATATGAAAACAGGGCTACACACATTATATATACACACACACAAATTAAATTATATTATACAGCTTTAGAAAAAAGAGCACTTCAGTGTCTGAATCAGTTTCTTTCATTTTGCTATTTATAGGTTTATGTTTGAGTAAAATGAACATTGCTGTCTTATTCTAGAAACTACTGAAGTAACAAAAAAGATGCAGAGCTTTCCTACTGCAAATAATCCAAATAAAACAAGTTCATATTCATAAAGTTTTAAGAGATCAAAAATCAATATTTGGTGGAATAACCCTAATAGTTTTTAATCACAGTTTTTTTCATGCATCTTGGCATCATGTTCTCCTCCACCAGTCTTACACACTGCTTTTGGATAACTTTATGCTGCTTTACTCCTGGTACAAAAATTCCAGCAGTTCAGTTTGGTGGTTTGATGGCTTGTGATCATCCATCTTCCTCTTGATTATATTCCAGAGGTTTTTAAAAAAAGTGGTCTCGTATTTCTTTTATCAGTTATTAACCAGTTAATGTGTGTGTGTGTGTGTGTGTGTGTGTGTGTGTGTGTGTGTACACACCTGTGAGAGAAGGGTTCGCAGGGCCAGAAGGCGTCCCTGGCTTGCAGCTTCATGGAGTGGAGATCGATCTGCCCATGAGCCTGTAATATATGCACACACACACACACACACACACACACACACACACACCAAACACACATGTTTAAAACACTTCTTCAGTATACAGCACCAGTCAAAAGTTTAGACACACCTTAAATCTGGTATATATTGGTATTATAATTAAAGATACTCACTAGGACTCCCCCTATCACTAGTAATGCCCACAACACTAGGAGGGTGTGAATAAAACCCCCACTTATAGACATAAAGTCCAATCAAACATCATTTAGGACAAAAATTCAAGCTGAAATTTATATTTGGAAAATGTAAATTATGTTTCATATTAAAACAGTACAGTGTTAAAGAAATATAATGTGATAAAACTTTTAATTTATTAGTAATGAAAGGAAGTAGAATAAAAGTAAGCAGCCACAGTATATAACTTTTAATGCAAGTCAGTGTAAAAACATTTAAATCCATGTCATTTTAAAGCATTTCTATTGGTCCATTCATTTTTACACAATATAACGAAAACAATAGTCAGATTCACATTATGATTTACAAAAATTAGCTAAAAAGAATCAATACAAAAGAGATCATTGAATCAATAAAGAGAAATCACATTAATCACATTATCTCCTGCCTCGCTATTTCGTGAGTTAAATATATTTTTTTAAATCATTAATTAATAAAGCAGTTGTCTCTGCATGCCTGCACAGTTTGCACCATGTTAAAATACTAACAGATATAGTCCACATTTCTGCAGCCGTGTGTGTGTGTGTGTGTGTGTGTGTGTGTGTGTGTGTGTGTGTGTGTGTGTGTGTGTGTGTGTGTGTGTGTGTGTGTTTAGTGCAGGTCCTGACACTACTTATCAGCATCTGTTGAGTGGAGAGCTGGAGAGTGGTGTTAGTGAGGAGAGCCTGCCACCCATTAACACTCCCATTCATCAGATCTGATACACTCTGACTCATTTACACACAGTTACACCGATACACACCAGCTTATACACAGCATTTAGTGATTTTCTGTACATTAAACAGTCATAACATTAACACCATAAATACCTAATAGTTCTATAATGTTTTTCTGTATACTTTATTATTATCCTCCTTATTTTCACCCTGTACTTCAATACTCAAAACCCCACTCAAAACCCACAGGATTAAAAAAACCCACAAATCAGCTATTATTATTATTATTATTATTATTTGGTGTGGTTATTCTCAGCATTGCAGTGATTAGCATGGCGGTGGTGTGTGAGGTGTTGGTGTGTGTTGGGCTGATGGTATTTTGTGGGCAGTGTCCTGTGGGTGGCATCTGACATCCTTTAGGCCATGTTCTGTGGGAAGAGTCCTTTTGGGCAGCATCTTGTGAGCAGTATCCTGTGGGTGGCATCCTGTGAGTCGTGTGGGCAGCGTCCTGTGGCCAGTGTCCTTCGTCCTGTGGACAATGTCTTGTGGGTGGCAGCCTGTAGGTGGCATCCTATAAACCATTTTCTGTGGGCAGTGTCCTTTATGCAGCATCCTGTGGGCTCGGTGTTTAAAAACTCCAGCAGCCACCACCATGCTGATCACTGCTAATCACTGCAGTGCTGAGAATAATAATAATAATAATAATAATAATAATAATAATAATAATAATAATAATAATAATAATAATAATAATAATAAACGCTGCTCTGTGGTGGTTTTCTCTCCTGTGGGGTTCTGAGTATTAAAACAGATACAGAACTACAGTCTGTAATTATTATAGAACTACAGTTTCCTGCATGATCAGTGGAGCTGATATGATGTAGTACTGAAGCACAGACACAACACCCTCACACTAGTCAGTCAGTAACACTCTTAATTTGCTTGTATTCCTCTGTGTGGAGATATATATGCTATATTTAGCAGCCATCTGGCCCAGCCTCCTGCTTCTGCCAGTCCCAGTGCCAGTGAAGCGTGTCTGCAGAGATAAAGATGCTTCGCGCTGTACGTACCCAGGTCTCCATCTCCCCACGGCGTGTCGAGCCACGAGTACGTGTACGACATGACAGCCTGCAAATGAAAGGACGCCTGTCATCTTAACAAGAGAGCAGAGATCTGCAGCACTGCAGCCCCGGCTAATCCAGCTCAGATACTGCAGGAGGAACACAGTCTGCTCCACAGTTCAGAGCAGATATTTACAGTACAGACCAAAAATTTAAACATACTTCTCTTTTTCAATGCGTTTTCTTTATTTTCATGACTATTTACATTGTAGATTCTCACTGAAGCATCAAAACTATCAATGAACATGTGGAGTTTTAAGTACTTAACAAAAAAAGGTGGAATAACTAAAAAACATAACTTAATATTCTAGTTTCTTCAAAATAGCCCCCCTTTGCTCTGATTACTGCTTTACACACTCTTGGCATCATTCTCTCAATGATCTTCAAGAGGTGGCCACCTGAAATGAAAAGTTTTCCAACAGTCTTGAAAGTAAGAAGGAGTTCCCAGAGGTGTTTATTAGCACTTGTTGCTCCTTTGCCTTCTTCACTTTGTGCTCCAGCTCACCCCAAACCTCAAATCTGGATTGGGTTCAGGTCCGGTGACTGTGGAGGTTCAGCTCATTCTTTTAGTTAAGTACATAAAACTCCACATGTGTTCATTCATAGTTTTGATGCTTCAGTGAGAATCTACAATGTAAATAGTCATGAAAATAAAGAAAACGCATTGAAAAAGAGAAGGTGTGTCCAAACTTTTGGCCTGTACTGTATAATTATATATAATTTTACGTTTATTTAATCAGATAATCAGATAATCCTATGTGATTCAATCATAAGTGACCAGCAAGGTCTGGATTATATATGATTTAAACATGATGTGGAAATTCTGGGCTGATGCCGACAGCCAATAAATTAATACACTTTTTAAATTAACAGGATAAAATATCTATTAAAAATAGGAAAATGAAAAAAAAAATGTAGTTCTTCATTAAATCTTCATTAAATTGATAGATTTTAGTTTGGCCAACATTGCTTGCTCCTTTCCCAGCATACAATAAAAACATCAGCAAGTATTGTTTGGAAATATTGTCCAAATCAGCCGAAATAATGCTGAAATAATTCTGATCATGAAAGAGTATTAAGGAATGTGTTCAATTCATTAAGTAGCTCACCTGATTTACAAAAGAAAAGTATATATATAGTATTAGAATCCAGGAGGAGAGAATTGGAGATTTATTAAACACAGTAAAACACAAAAACGTATTTTTATGTGACTGTTATTGGTATTTATTCCAATATTAGTGTTTTATTAAGTAACCACAAACTTGCTGCCCAGCTAAAGAGCTTTTTTATTTATTAATTGTCTTTTTAAGTGCCACCAACAGCTACACAAAACTGTGTATCATAGGAGTGATATATATATATATATATATATGTAGTGGATTAACCAGAGGATTTCTTCATTGCTTGGACACAAACACACACTACCCCCACTTTACGGCCTATAAGGAAACTTCAACCCCCAGAACACTCTAAAAGCCTTGGAGTTATCTTTTTCAAACAACCTTAAATTTCAAAATGACATTTACTGACTATTTCTTCACTCAGCCTCGCCCGAGAGCCCTAAATGCGAGTTTAGGGTAAAATTCTGTTTACATTCCTCCAAGTCATAAACCTCGGAGTTAATGTAAACATTTGGAACATTTGCAACACATTTGCAACATTTGCATCACTAGGACGGGACTGCGGACTTAAGAGAGTGTCAAAACTTAATTAATGCCTTGGAAATTGTTAATTCACCAAATGTTGTACCAATTTAGGGGTTTGTGCCTAGTTATTTCTGCAAAGCACTAAGAAATAAGTTGACAGAAATGGTCTAAGCTTGGGATTCCATTTTCAACATTGCAGGCTCAAATTCTGTGGGGTGCAGAAAGATCTTTACTCCCCCACCATCGTAAATTCCGACGCCAACCGCTTATCTAAACACTCAGCAAAAGGGGAGGAATTTCTCACTCAGAAGATTTTGCTTAAAATACATATATATTGACTATATAAAAAAGGTGTTTTATAGAATGTTTACTAAATAATGGTATATGTGTCTGGTATATGGTATATGTGTTTGGATGTGTCCTGATTGAATTCTCCTACACATTCAAGTCTGAATCAACAAGGTTTAATTAGCATTTGATAATTTAGCTTTATTTGGTTATCAGTGGTTTAACCATGTATTATCTTTTAAGTGATTTAATTGGGTTTAAATAATAACATGACTCTTGATCTCTTTCTGACAGAGTACCATCCATCGTTGTATTTCTAAGATTATGTTGAATATTACATGTTTGTGGGCAATATATATATATATATTACATTTATTGTGATTCAATTGTAAGATTGTTTGTTTCCTGAATTTATCATCACAAACTGATATGCTGAAAAATGTATTTTGATCCACTGTTTAGTTGAGTTTTCTTTTGGTTGGGTCTATTAGAAAAATAGACCACTAGCTGAAGCATGTTGACCATGTGAGGAGGGGGGGTTTATGGCCCTTTGTGAATCCCCACCAAAGTTTGAAATTGCTCCTAGACCAATCAAAACACAGACATTTGGGCCACAGGGCCAATCATAGCTCAGGGGCCAAACAGGCCACAGAGACTAATAGTTTAAACTGGGCAGACACAGTTCAGTTTCCAGTTTAGAGTTGGAGGAGTTTGCAGTTCAGTTCAGTTTTGGAGTTCAGTCAGAGCAGTTGGAGTTGTAGAAGTAGGGAGAGAAGATGAGTTGAAGGAAGCAGTAGAAGATGAGTTGTGGAGGAGAGGTTCAGGGAGAAATTAGAGGAGAGAGGTTAGAGAGGGCCTAGAGATGAAGAAAGGATAGACTGTTAGTTTAGTCATCTTAAGTTAGTTTTCTTAGACTAGTGCATTTAATCTTCAAGTATATTAATATTAGCTATCCTAGGTTAAATAACTAGGCTATTTTATGATCTACGGAGTTCTCCTGCTTGCCAAGATAGTTAATATAGTTCAGTAAACCAACTAGACCAACCGACGGATCACCGAGAGAGTACGCCAGCCGATCCAGCTCCAGGGAAGGCCTTCCCTGTGCAGAGACTAGAAGCGGGTGTCGTCCAGGTGCGCCGCTGGCCCACAAGAGCACCATCTTTACCCTGCGGATGGGTCCACACCGGACCTTCTAGGGGTGCAGGATGTCAGCCGAACAAGAGGTTTAAACAGCGGACCGAACCGATGGGGACCCCCCTTTGTAGACGTCTCAGAGTAAGGCAGTTTGGGTATTTCTCTCAGTAATTGGTGTTTTGGTTGGTCAAGTCTAGTTTGGTTATTGTTCTTAACTCTCTTCTTAGTATAGATTAATTTTTAGTTATTTGGCGAAAGGGATGATCTTTGTAGGCCGTAAAATATCTTACTTATCTACTTATTTTAGTGTTCTCATTTGATTAGTTTGACCTCATTACATTTAGATCCTTATTTAGAAATATTCACTTAATAGTTCTATTAATCTCTATTCCTTTCATGTCAGCATTATAACGTGTTTGTTCTTTTATTTCTCATTTATTATTCTACACTATGATTTGATATATAATGGCTACATTATGACTTTTTAATGAATTATTTACTCATATCTGTGTGATTTAATAAATACTTTTATTTTACAAAACCTGTCATTTCAGTGTGTTTTTCTGGATAACTTGGTTATGAAAATTTCTGTTACCTGTAGAAACCACACCCTGAGATGTCTTGTGTTATTAATTAATTTGATTAATTAATTAATTAATTAATTGATTAATCTAATTAAATTAATTTAATAACTGGCGCCCAATTAAAAAATATTTCAACATCTCAATTAGCACCAGGTATTAAACCACTGAGCCGCTACATAATTGGCGCCCAACGTGGGGCAGGATTATATTCTTATTGGTTCTCCGCCGCGAGACCAGAATATATACACATTTCATAACCAGTTCCAGAAAATAGCGCTGTAAGTTGCAGAATAAAGTGTATTTTGTTTTTATTGCTAAATGCGTTAGCTGCTGGCTAGCTGGCCTAGCTGGAGTTAACTGCATAAACCCAGCGTGTTAGAAACACACGCACATGTTCTACACGTGTTTTTGTTTACAATTCAGGACTGGCCAGTCCCCTGTCTGTGTCACGCGCACAGTCCCCTGTGTGTCTGTATAACGTGTACAGTGTGTGTGTGGTATGCGAGCGCTCTTGAAAACATTACTCTTATTTGTAAAATAAGCTTGGTTGACACACCGCCGTGTGTGGGCAACCTTAAACCCGGGTGTATATACGTGTATATACGTGTGTACTTACATAAAGTTCGAACTGTTTCCGGTAAAATAGACATATTTTGCCAGTGTTGATCTAAGGCCTTCGCGCAGCCCTGAGTCGCGGATCTCCGGCTCATCGACTCCGCGCTCCAGTTAAAACTGCCGGTTTTTGCGCGAAATCCGTAAAATCCTGCAGTACTGGACACTTCCACGTGCGTAAAAGAGTAGCTAACTTTTACGTAACACCACCCTGAGTGGCAGGAAGTTTATTGTGTGCGTGATTAAACTAACCACGCCAGGATGTAAATCCTCTTTGCTCATCTTGTGAAGTGTGTTGCTGCTGTGTTAAACTTTCGGACAGCCGTGCCCTTCTCCTCTGCTATTCACAGTCGACTGAGTCAGTCAAATCTGCTGACCAGGTCCCAGACCCAAGGGGCGGTCCTTAACGTGGCATCATCAGTGGGCGTGACCACTCCCACCAGTCGGCCTCTGCCACCATCTGGTGGACAGCCTGACTATTTACACTCAAACTCAAAGGGTGTTTTACTACCCCTCACCACTAGGGGGGGTACACTGCCACATCGCCATCTGGTGTTTGATTTGGTTAACTGCATACAGTGCAGAAAGGTGCATTTCACTTAGCCATATAGCTGTGTCGCCACCTGGTGTTGTACTTGTGTAATTGCTATCATCCTGTAGAGTGCATTTAGAGTTTCTGTCGCCAGAGGGTGCCAATTTCAAACAAACTTTTTGTTAAGTTAATAAAGGGAATTTGCATTGTGGTGGGGTTAAATGGTTTGTAAATAAGTAAACAAATAACTGCATTCATTTAATCGGTTAATATTAAATAGTTAAATTTAAGTTTCAGGTCTGCTCTCTCAAACATTACTCTTTATGTTACATTGAACCAAGCTAAATAGCTATCTCCATTGAGTAACTAATCACAACATAAAATAATTAACTGGTCATTTTAATCAATTTGATTAAGTAAAGTTAATTAAATTTTTGTTAATTAATTATTTTCAATTTAATTCAACCATCTTCAAATAAATTAAGCTTAATTATTGATCGATTAAGATCAATTATTAATAACTGATTGAAATTAATTAATTAATTAACCATTAAAAAAAAAAAAAAAAAAAAAAAAAAAAAAAAAAAAAAAAAAAAAAACTATCCAGTTATCAGTTACTCAACCATATACCCAGCACACCTGTGCTTAATACATAGTTAAATTCTCCCATCCTGTACATAGTTAATAACTATACCCATATTTAGATTTAGACATTGTGTATAGTGCCCTACAGTTATTAAACTGTTCACTAGCATCACTGACAACAAATCTAACTATTCTTTTAAAATTAATCTACTAATTGTAACCTTAGGTCGCCCACTTTTAACAGATTTTCTTCTTAGAAAAGGCACAATGCTAATTGATTCGAACATAAAATAAACTTGTTTGTCATCAAAATTGTTTGATTCCACGTGCTTTACGTAAATCAAAATGTGTGCCACCGAAAAAGCTCTTTTAGAGCTTACAGCTGGTCTACCCCCAGGACTTACCATCCCAGTCCAACAAATGGACAGTGGGGGTCTCCATGCACTAATTGCCAAAAGCCTCAATGAGTGTGTATCTAAAATCCTTGAGGGCAAGCAACAAGTGGATCCGATTTCCCTAATACTGTGGAAACAACTGCTGTTGTCACAGGATCAACTTGCTGTTTCCTCCAAAACCATTCAAAATCTCCAAGCAGAGATTGTGACTTTAAATGATAGAGTTGCAGACCTAGAGAACAAAACTGTACAGTCTGAAATTAACCAAAGAGACCTCAAAACCGAAGTGCAGCTGCTTCAAAAGGAAGCCAACATAGCTACCCAACTTGCAGCTCAGTCACAGGAAAAACTAAAACATGCTATTGCAAGACAGGTTGAGCTACAAACTGAATTAGCACATGCTAACAATGCAGTCAAATTAACTCGAGACCAAACAGAGTTAACATTTGAGCTGATGATGGAGGGAGACTCCCCCATCAATCCAGCTGGTAAATCAGGAACCCCTGGGGTTCCGGATCCTAAGCAACAACCATCCACAAATACAATCCCTCTAGTCTCCCTTAAAGGTGCTGAAGCGCCAGTAGAACCAAGGTTCACTCAGCGTTCCCAGCCACATGGGACCTCTGTGCAACCTCAAGCACCCTCTGATAGAGATTTGGACAAAATTGCGCGTAACATCCCACGCTTTGAACCAGAACCGGACGGTTCTAATGATGTCCACCAGTATCTTCGCGACATTGACTTCTTCTTACGCCGTTTCCCCAAGGCCACGGTAAATGATAAAATCTACCTCATTAAGGTGTCCTCTAGTCGGGAAGTTGGACGTTTCATTGAGCGCCAACCACCCCAGGTTAAGAGAGATTATCCTGCTCTTTGCAAGGCTTTGGAGAATGAGTTCTCCAACCACCTTGTTCAAACCGGCCTTGCTGCAGCTCTTGCAATTAAGCAGAGACGCCAGGAAACACCCCTACAGTACTATCACCGCCTCAGGCTAGCTTATTTCGGCTATAGAAATGAGCCTGGAAGGGAGGAAGAGGAAGTTTTCAAAACATTGTTCGTGAGAAACCTCCATCCCTCCACCAGTCGCTCTTTTGGAGTCGCAGCCTGCCCTCGTACGCTAACAAGCCGGCAGCTGCGTGATTTGGCTCTCAGAGGATTTGCTAAGTTCCAACAAAACATTAATAAAAAATCAGAGTCAAATGACATCCTGATAATTAATGAGCAGTCCTCCCACGTCAAGCAAAAAGGGGCACACAAGGCTCCAATGCCACCTAAGACCCAGTTAAACCACAAAAACCAGAGAGTGTTCCACTCTTGGCGTCGCTCGTCCCTACATTGGGCCCAGCAAAGTGACCAAAAGCCCTCCTATCGAAGGAAAGGTAGGATAAAACGCAGTTGGAATGGCGAACACTCACAGCACCATGTTCGAGCACAGAGCTCCAGCAAACTTCAATCTCCGCTCAGGAGAAAGAGCCCAAAGCACCACAAACGTTGGTGTCCACCTAAAGGGCACAAGGATGAGACATATCCAACTAACCTGAGCACTAAAGACGGCAGTCTGCTCAGACAATTTCGTAACGAAATACGCAAGCAGGACAATGCTGAATCTGAATTCTTGCCAATTGTCCAAGCTCCAGATCAACCTGCTTGGGGGGGTGCGAAATCCATCCACCCCAATGCAGCCTTGGTTGTACAGCCAGACGCTGAAAACAACCACACTGAGGAAGCTTCTTTCCTCAGCCTGGAGGATCCACCACCTAAACAATTCTTGGGTTTCTTAACCGAGAAAGGTTCAACACCAAAATTCTACCTAGCCACCTGGCTGGAAGATGTGTTCGGGTATGAAGCTCTTTTGGACACGGGGTCAGACATTTCTTTAATGTCAAATTCACTTTTTGACCAGGTGAGGGCGACAGCCCGCCGAAACAACAAAGAGATACCTCTGAAAAAGTGTGCTCTTCACCTTCAACCATATTCGCACACTGGTATCACTCTGCATTCAGCAGCCCTGGTGCACGTTGCCATCGGTCCAATGAGTCTCACCCATCCAATTCACATTTCTCCATTGGAGAACGTCCCATTGCTCTTTGGCAAAGACCTCCTTGACCGGTTCAAACCATTGATTGACTTTCAGCATCGTAGAATCTGGGCACAGGTTTGCGAACCCCTGCCCTGTCCTAAGGCACAGGATAGAGTTCAATGCTATCATGTTGCTAGCAACATTGAGCCACACAAGCTCATTGAACCTTCAAATTCCACGGGAATCAATGAGAAGCTCACTGTCAGGGTTCTGAAACCACCATCCTCAGAATCCCCTACCATGATTCTAAAACAAAACACCTGTTCATGGGCATTGACTCCCTCTACGGCTGTAGATGAGTACAACCCAAAAGCTGGAAAGTCATTCACTCTTAACACAACGGTCAACGGTGAAATGTTTGTTCCAGGGGCTGACAAGTCAGCTGTTCACAGACCACCTGCAGGTTCCTTGCCACGGACTAACTGTGATCCTCTGTTCGTGCACCAAAAGGATTGTTCTCTTCTTGTTCCTGCACCAGTGGTTCCAGACAAACACAGTCCCTTGGATTCTTATGAATGTAAAAACATTCCCACCATCTACACAGATGGATGTGCTTTTCGGAATGCTCAGATCAAATGGAAAGTTAACATGACAATTGGTGCATGTGGCAACACTTTTTTCAGAACACTGGCATTTCAACTTGATCCACTTGCCACTTACTGTGCGTCTTTCAGGATGCTCAAGGGCCTGTTTGTTTATGCCCCAGATACACACGCTTCATCTTCATTCGTGGTGTCTCAGCGCCATGGGGGGGAGAGCCTGGCCCAGGCCCTCGATCACCCATGGGTGGACCACAAAATGATGGGGGAAACACACCAAGCATTCCCACAATTGACATATCTGCCACTTGTTGGAAAAAGGCTAGTGTGTTTTCATCCCCAATCTTCAGAAGATCTGTGTGGTATATGGCCAATTCCACAAATGGATTGGGTCGAAAGACTCATGAAATTTGTTCGAAGGAACAAACATCGCATCACTGTGGCAGGTGCATTTGCCAGATGGAGGGGACGTCCCCCAGACCCTATTGAAATGGCTCAGGCCACAACTTTTTCGCTGAACCACACTTTCTCAGGTGTTGGTATATCTCACCGTTCTAGCGGAGAACTGCGGAAACACCCAAAACTGGGAAAAAGCACGCTTGGATACCAACCATTGTGCTACACTGCTGACAAGCTACTGGTGAGGTCCCAGCACAGCACTGGCAAAACAATTCGCGAGCTCAGGTCTCATTGGTTTGGTCCTCATGCAGGGGCAGACAAACTGCCTCGCATCTGGAACCAAATCCCGCATCGTCAGTGTTTTATTAAACCGATTTTCAAACAAGTTCACTGTAACCCAATTAAACTATGCAAAAGCCCCATGGGACAAGTCGGGACCAATAATGCCCTAGGTTAAATCATAATACGGGGCTAAATACCTAGACACACTGAGTGTTCATTGTCCACCATATTCTGACCTGACGCAATTGTTAAATTGAGAACGTACCACACATTCACTGTCTGGAACTCACCTATCCAAGTAGCATAACTCACAACAAATTGGATATTTTGTTAAACCTAGTGTTTGAATCACCATTTCAAACCATTAGCATAGCAGTATAATAAATACATGGAGAAGGGGGGGTGCCAATTTTTTTTTTTCTCTTCTCTTCAGGTGCCCAAAACATATTTTGTTTCCCTTCTGACTACGTTTGCTCCGCTATATTGTTCTCAATTGTTGACTAAGTAGTGGCTAATTATTGAAGCATACCTTATGGGTAGGTTGTCTTGATAAAGTTATAAAGGAACAAATAGCTAGCAAACTATTTGTGACCCTTTCATATGCTTGTTGCCACACTATCACATTAAATTAACTATTCTATTCAGAACCAAAAGCCAATAGCTACAACAAAAAAAAAACTGATCATCAGAGAAATTGTATATCCATTAGACCAAAAACTCTGTCAGCGACCTTGTAGTAGTTTGTCTTAAGAAAGCATGACCAACAAGACACCAATTGCATGAAAGATGTACCCTAACATGCTCTGTCTACAGAAATCCACGTTGACATCGACCGATGACCCAACGTCCAGTGGCCCATCGATCGATGGGGGGGGAATGTAGTGGATTAACCAGAGGATTTCTTCATTGCTTGGACACAAACACACACTACCCCCACTTTACGGCCTATAAGGAAACTTCAACCCCCAGAACACTCTAAAAGCCTTGGAGTTATCTTTTTCAAACAACCTTAAATTTCAAAATGACATTTACTGACTATTTCTTCACTCAGCCTCGCCCGAGAGCCCTAAATGCGAGTTTAGGGTAAAATTCTGTTTACATTCCTCCAAGTCATAAACCTCGGAGTTAATGTAAACATTTGGAACATTTGCAACACATTTGCAACATTTGCATCACTAGGACGGGACTGCGGACTTAAGAGAGTGTCAAAACTTAATTAATGCCTTGGAAATTGTTAATTCACCAAATGTTGTACCAATTTAGGGGTTTGTGCCTAGTTATTTCTGCAAAGCACTAAGAAATAAGTTGACAGAAATGGTCTAAGCTTGGGATTCCATTTTCAACATTGCAGGCTCAAATTCTGTGGGGTGCAGAAAGATCTTTACTCCCCCACCATCGTAAATTCCGACGCCAACCGCTTATCTAAACACTCAGCAAAAGGGGAGGAATTTCTCACTCAGAAGATTTTGCTTAAAATACATATATATTGACTATATAAAAAAGGTGTTTTATAGAATGTTTACTAAATAATGGTATATGTGTCTGGTATATGGTATATGTGTTTGGATGTGTCCTGATTGAATTCTCCTACACATTCAAGTCTGAATCAACAAGGTTTAATTAGCATTTGATAATTTAGCTTTATTTGGTTATCAGTGGTTTAACCATGTATTATCTTTTAAGTGATTTAATTGGGTTTAAATAATAACATGACTCTTGATCTCTTTCTGACAGAGTACCATCCATCGTTGTATTTCTAAGATTATGTTGAATATTACATGTTTGTGGGCAATATATATATATATATTACATTTATTGTGATTCAATTGTAAGATTGTTTGTTTCCTGAATTTATCATCACAAACTGATATGCTGAAAAATGTATTTTGATCCACTGTTTAGTTGAGTTTTCTTTTGGTTGGGTCTATTAGAAAAATAGACCACTAGCTGAAGCATGTTGACCATGTGAGGAGGGGGGGTTTATGGCCCTTTGTGAATCCCCACCAAAGTTTGAAATTGCTCCTAGACCAATCAAAACACAGACATTTGGGCCACAGGGCCAATCATAGCTCAGGGGCCAAACAGGCCACAGAGACTAATAGTTTAAACTGGGCAGACACAGTTCAGTTTCCAGTTTAGAGTTGGAGGAGTTTGCAGTTCAGTTCAGTTTTGGAGTTCAGTCAGAGCAGTTGGAGTTGTAGAAGTAGGGAGAGAAGATGAGTTGAAGGAAGCAGTAGAAGATGAGTTGTGGAGGAGAGGTTCAGGGAGAAATTAGAGGAGAGAGGTTAGAGAGGGCCTAGAGATGAAGAAAGGATAGACTGTTAGTTTAGTCATCTTAAGTTAGTTTTCTTAGACTAGTGCATTTAATCTTCAAGTATATTAATATTAGCTATCCTAGGTTAAATAACTAGGCTATTTTATGATCTACGGAGTTCTCCTGCTTGCCAAGATAGTTAATATAGTTCAGTAAACCAACTAGACCAACCGACGGATCACCGAGAGAGTACGCCAGCCGATCCAGCTCCAGGGAAGGCCTTCCCTGTGCAGAGACTAGAAGCGGGTGTCGTCCAGGTGCGCCGCTGGCCCACAAGAGCACCATCTTTACCCTGCGGATGGGTCCACACCGGACCTTCTAGGGGTGCAGGATGTCAGCCGAACAAGAGGTTTAAACAGCGGACCGAACCGATGGGGACCCCCCTTTGTAGACGTCTCAGAGTAAGGCAGTTTGGGTATTTCTCTCAGTAATTGGTGTTTTGGTTGGTCAAGTCTAGTTTGGTTATTGTTCTTAACTCTCTTCTTAGTATAGATTAATTTTTAGTTATTTGGCGAAAGGGATGATCTTTGTAGGCCGTAAAATATCTTACTTATCTACTTATTTTAGTGTTCTCATTTGATTAGTTTGACCTCATTACATTTAGATCCTTATTTAGAAATATTCACTTAATAGTTCTATTAATCTCTATTCCTTTCATGTCAGCATTATAACGTGTTTGTTCTTTTATTTCTCATTTATTATTCTACACTATGATTTGATATATAATGGCTACATTATGACTTTTTAATGAATTATTTACTCATATCTGTGTGATTTAATAAATACTTTTATTTTACAAAACCTGTCATTTCAGTGTGTTTTTCTGGATAACTTGGTTATGAAAATTTCTGTTACCTGTAGAAACCACACCCTGAGATGTCTTGTGTTATTAATTAATTTGATTAATTAATTAATTAATTAATTGATTAATCTAATTAAATTAATTTAATAACTGGCGCCCAATTAAAAAATATTTCAACATCTCAATTAGCACCAGGTATTAAACCACTGAGCCGCTACATATACATATATATATATATATATTTTTTTTTTTTTTTTGTACACTTGTTTGTTTGCTGTTTATATGCATGCAGTTTATACAGCATTTTGGAAGATAGATTTTTTTACATCATTATTATTTTAATGGTAAGTTACTGTTGGTAAGTTATAAATTGGCAAGTTACAGCTGTTAACAAACTATAGAGATATTTTCTTTTTATTTCTACTGAAAGTTTGAAATTGTTATATTCATACTATATAATAATATTTTTTTTACTGTTTTCTCATATATTGCAAAATCATTGCCATATCAATAGCAAAAAAATACCCTGAAATATTGTGCTATTACTATAGGCCATTTTGTCCAGTCCTAGTAAATAGAGCATATTCATTGTACTGTTTGTATATTCACTGCCTGGCCAAAAGAAAGGTCACAAAAGGTCCCTTAATATTTGGTTGGACTGCATTTAGCTTTGATTGCAGCTCACATTTACTGTGGCATTGTTTCAGTAAGCTTTAGCAATGTTACAAGATTTATTTTAATCCAGTGTTGCATTAATTTATTAGTTTTTCACCAAGATCTTGCAGCAGCATTGATGATGGTAGAGTCTGACCACTGCACAAAGCAGCTCTTCTCCATCCAGCACATCCCAAAGATTTTCAATGAGGTTAAGGTCTGGACTCTGTGGTGAACTCTCTCTCAATCCATGTGTGAAAATGATGATCTCATGCTCCCTGAACCCTGAACTCTTTCACAATTCCAGCACCATCAATCCTGGCATTGTTATCTTGGAATAACAAGAAAAGAAGAAGAAAATATCCATTGATGGAATAACCTGGTCTATATTCAGTATCTTCAGGTAGTCAGCCGACCTCATTCTTTCAGCACATACTGTTGCTGAACCTAAACCTGCAGACCAACTGCAGCATCAACCATCAACCCCACATCATTTACTTACTTAAATCCAGGTTGTGATTTTTTTTTTTGGGTCAGGCAGTGTATATCAGTGTAACAATGAGAAAATCATGTGAACAACACCTAGCACTAAGAACACTAGTGTTCTAAATAAAGCTCTATATTTGCAGGGCTGCTGTTTGCTGTTGTAATAATGAGCTAAATGAGTCTGAGGCTGATTTATGAAGAGCTCTCAGCTTGTTTTAAAGCTGGAGGCTGAAGTATCCTCTCGTCATTCTGACTGCAGTGCAGGAGGAGCTCAGCCAGGCGGGTTCAAATGTCACTAATCAGCCCAGTCTAAACTTAGCCCTGAGCTCAGGCCCGGCCCAACTCCTCTGTTTACAGGAAATACAGCCGTGTGCTCTGAACCACTCCACTCAGGTAAAAACACTCCAGTGAACAGAGCTTTAAATAGAGCTAATGAAGTCGACGCTAACGCTAACGCTACTCCAGCCGAGCTGCAGCACTCAGAGCGCTGAACAGAGCCGGCGGAGGAAAGGTCAAGCTGTTATCAACCCGTATAAACGGAAGAAAGATTAGCGTAGCTTTCCATCACGAGAAATGTATGATGATAAAATAAGCTCGAGGTGAAGAAGCTGAGCACTTCTGGTCACATCGTTTATCCAGCTCTTTAGTAGGGGTGTACAAAAATACCGATATATCGAAGTATCGCAATATTATGTTTCAAAATACTGTATCGATTTTCCAAAAACAGTTTATTTTAAATGATTATTAATAGGACTGTCAATGTTCAAGCTCTAATGCACACAAAATAAATGAATTATGTAACCAAATTTTACCCCCAACTTTTGCCATAATCTACCCCACCTCCACCCAACGAGTAGATTTTGTTTTCGGAGCATTTAGCTTTATGCCTGTGTGAAACCAAACCAAACAGAGGGAGACAAGCTCCAAATAAACAAACTCATCAACTGATCCGGATCATAGAAACTAGAAACTACAACTATAGGTGTGAAAACACTCTTTTATACTCAGCTAATTAAGTTCTAATTCAGAAATCCTTACAACCAGGCTGAGATGTTAAAGATAATAAAGTAAAAAAAAAAGTTTCCTTTATCCAATTTATCATGCATTCTTTATTCCAGCCCCCCATGCTGGCTTTATCTACTAATAATTAATAAATATTTTAGATGTAAAAAGGCCTGTCATGAAGAAAACGACTTTTTTGGACGATATATTCTTACAAACAAATTTGTTCTTAAACCTTACTTGCCCACTTTTTACGAAAAATCTGATATTCACTAATATTTTCTTATCTGGAATCTGTTCTTAAGTAAGAACCAAATGTAGGAACACTCCAGAATAGTCATTTGCACACTAAAACAATCAATTTTAGCTGTTTTTTTTTTCTAGAACAATTTTTTGTATTTTGAATGCAATGTATTAATGTATTTTTAAGTAGCCTATAAATAAATCATAAATGCTTTTTTTGTTGTTGTTTTTAATGAACAACTGTGGTTAATAAATTCCATCCTTCCAATTCCGTCCAGTGATTGATTTATTTATATGTTTATATGTATAGTGATTGCTCTATTTAAGGCCCTCATTTTTTTATATGCATCAGGCTTCTTATCAAAATGTTATACTGACATATTAAATCATAACCCCATGCATTGTTATAAATATCGTATCATCAAATTATTGCCAATACTCAGCCGTATTCTTAAGCTCCTCTGCAGCTTTTCAACTCTTTGTACGTCTGTCACAATAAATGTGTTAGCAATTTATTGTCCGATATATTGTATTGCTATATGTATTTTAAATATATAATGACCTCAATCCTTTTTGCTGACCTTAATATTTCTCATTAGAGCTCATTCATGTGAAATCATGTGAATCAGTATGAGCCGTAATGTTCATTTTAAACAGTTTTATTTTATTTATGTTTTATCTATGTAGAATATAGAACTTTTTATATTCCAAATCCAATGTCTGAATATTCATGGTAGTTCTATAAAAGCGTAATATTGCAAAAGGTGATATTGCATTATTACATGCTGTTATATAGCTATATAACAAAAAATCGTTAGCAGCGTAGTTCTTTATGTTGATTAATCAGACAAGCCTGAGCTGGAGAAACACTAAACTGGGCCGTGACTGGAACCCAACACCACTAAGCTTCACACTGAGTGGGTGAGGAGGTCAATGATATGACCTGCTGTCCTGGACTGTGGCTACTACCAAAAGGCCAACAAAGCCCTGCAGGACCTCAATTTTGTAAATTAACAGGCTGATTAGTGAATGCAGAGTGTTATAATGTTAAATATGATGTTATGGGACATGAGTTCTAGGGAGCTAATACTTATCATATGTTAATTACATTGAAATGTCCATTTAATGACACAAAATAACTATCATACAATAAAATAAACCCAATGAACTGGACAATATTACCAAGTACAGCTTTCAAACAACACTTAACACACTGGTCTATTCAACCCAAACACACTGTCCCATTATACTAAACAGGCTGTCCCATGATATTTAATATATATGTTTATATGTTTTTTTATACTTAACACACTGTCATGTTATAATAAACATTCTGACCTACTATACCAACACACAATTCTCACTATGCCTCTGTGAAAATACACCAATCAGTGTGTCAGTTGTCATTCCCTTTAAGAGGCAGGTGAGCTCTGACTTCTCGTGTTCGTATCTTAACAGTGTGGCGCTTTGCTTTTGTGCGTCTCAGCAGAGACAGATACTGACCTGCATGTTCACTCTGGCAGCTCATTTAAGGGAACAGCAATGTTATTTTATTCTATATTCTGTTTATTGCTAAGTTAAACGTTGGATTGTGCTGCAGTGTGTTTGTTTAATGAGCGGGGTGTACTCACACTGAGCATGACAGAATTGAATGGCTGACTGTTGACTGTTGTCAGGGTTTTAATCAGTCAGTGGAGCTTCTGTGTTTTCCACCACCAAAATATATAGAAACACTCCAAAAATTTACCTGAACACACCTCACTTCCAGACCCCCACACCCATCAGTGGAGATTTATTCCTAAACTCTGATGCTATTTTAACAGAGTGAGCACAAAGTGTGAAAATAGACTGTTGTAAGATGTAACAGTGTAAGATAGCAAAGAGCATCACGACGCGCCTTGCACAGGGTGTACGATAGAGCACACTGCCCCATAAGTCATGTATATCTATCCCATTATACCTAACATTAACACACTGCCTTATAACAACAAACACGCTGTTCACACTTTTTTAACCACTGTCCTGGCTATTATACTGACCTATTGCTCTTAACAAAGTGTCTACTTATACATTTGATTCATACCCCACCCTATGACGAATTAGTGTTTCAAACTGTGTCTACAATATTACGTAAGATAGAAACAGAAATACAATAACTGCATCTATAATAATAACAATACTACAGTGCTAACCTTCTTAACTTTCAATGAAAGTTAGTCTTAGTGAAAATGTAAAGTGTTTAAAAGGACAGACTGAGTGTTCAAATTATGTGGTAATCTAAAAATTTAATTGGACAGCAACGATATGTAGTTTTGTTATATTTACATTTATTTTTTTGATGAGATTTTTACATTTTTTAATCACATTTTTAGCCTGAGCTCGGAAGAAGACTTCTAATTATAACATCCCCGCTGACACAGGTATAACACAGCCACCCCAGCTAACAGAGAACGTTATAAAAACGTTTAGCAACGTTTTGAAAAGGTTGCAGGAAGATTAGTCTGTAATGTTACACAAGCAATGTTCTAGAAACGTTCTGAAAATATGTGATGTAATAACGTTTTGCATTGTGATGTTATTACAACGTTTCTCACATGTTCCTAGCTAGACAGATTCAAACATTACAGAAACGTCAAACGAACGTTTACAGTCCCAAAACTAAAAATCAAAAACAGTTAGGTTGCAGCAACGTTACCAAAACGTTGAAAAACGTTAAATGAAAATGTTCTGAGAACATCCAGAAAACGTGGCAGATTTATGTTAACGTTTTAAGAATGTTTGAAAAATAGTTTAGAATAAAATCAATGAGTACCAAATAAATAAATACATAAATAAATAACAGCAGATGCTTGTTTTTTTTTTCAGCGCGTGACATGTCTTAAGTTTAGCGCGTGCTGCGGTTACGTAACAGGTCGTCCCGGTACGGGACTGCACGTGATGAGTCACCGCTTAAATCGCGCGAGCTCGGCTGTGATGTATTGATTGATGCTCTGCAGCAGCAGGTTATTTTTTGCATGGCAGCGTGACGTCAGAGGGCAGATGGAGGGGGGAGGTCTCGCGCGCTGGTGTTGTTTATATTGTATTATATTAATTTGTTTGTTTGTTTGCTCACCCTGGCTGGTTAAAATCCCCCAGCGGGATTTCTTCTTGGCGGGGAAATCCGCCGCGTCCTCGAGCCGCCGCTTGGTGCTCGCGCTCTCCGCTCCGCCCGGGGGAACTTCAGGCATGTTCTGCTGGAGCTCCGACACAGTCCTTAACTGAACCGTTCACACGAATCGGTTCCTTTAAATGAATCATTTGAGCCGAGTCACTGTGCCGAGCCGAGTCAATAGAGGGTTATTTATATAACAGGCTTCTAATAATAACATCCGTGCTGACATGGGTGTAACATAGCCATCCTAACCAATAGAGAACGTTATAGAAACGTTTAGCAACGTTTTGAAAAGGTTTCAGGAAGATTGGCCTGTAACGTTCCCAGTTAGACGAATTCAAACATTTTGGAAACGTTAAGCAAACGTTAACAAAACAAAACTAAAAAATCAAAACACTGACACAAAAACAGTTGCAGCAACGTTACCATAATGTTTAAAAACGTTAAATAAAAATGTTCCAAGAACATCCAGAAAACGTGACCGATTGTTAACTGTAACATTCAGAAATCAATCCATAAAAGCTGACTGACCGAGATCATCAACCAACATTCTATTTTAAGAATAGAAAATTGAGGAAAACTTCATTGTTTCATTTATTTAAAAAAAAAAGGATTTTCATTAAGTTTTTTTTTCAGTTGTCTATTTTTTTTATTTCTCTTCACAATCAGAATTTATTAAACATTTTATATTTTTTCTTACATAGTAAATGAGTAGTGAAGTGATCTAGACTATGAAGGAACACATAGGGAATCATGTAGTAACTTAAAAATGTTAAACAAACTAAAATACTAAAATAGTATTTAGGTGCTCTTATCTGGGGAGCTGTTCACTTGTGGTTTCTGAGGTTGGTAACTCTGACGAACTTATCCTGTACAACAGAGGAAACTCTAGCTCATCCTGATGAGTGCCAGTTCCATCATCATAACTTTTTTGATGGTCTTTGCAGTGACTGCACTTGAGTTTTCCTTTAAAGTTCTTGAAATATTTTGAATTGACAGTCCCTCATTTCTTAAAGTATTTTTTTTACTTAGTTGAGTTTTACTTAGTTCTTGCTTCTCATAATCTGGATTAGAACATTATTCAAATATTCACTATTCACTGTATACCTGAAACTACTTTACTTTAATACTTTCCTTTAACTGATGCTCTCAAACACTTTATTAGGAGACAAGAAATTCAAGTAATTAACTCTTGATGAGTTCAGCACAGCTGTTAACTGAAAGCCTGAATTCCAGGTGACTACCTCATAAAACTGACTGAGAAAATCCAGCAGAGATGTGTAAAACTGTCATTTAAGCAAACGGAGCTACTTTTGAAGCTACTTTATTTATTAAATAATTTCATACGTTTTTCTTTATAGTTTGAATGACTAGTATTAATCTACAATGCAGAACAGGTGACTGGTACTCATAACCAAATAAATAATAAATCAAAATTAGGTGCACTGTATGTATCATGAAAATACTGTACCTACAGAATAGAATACAGAAATATGAAATTACTGAAGCAAAATGTTCAAAGGTAATTTAAACAATAAATGATTAAACAATGATGTACTTAATATATATTAAGCACAAACGTTTGTTTAAAAAAAACTTGCTGCGATAAATGAATTATTGGGGAATCAATTATAATAAAATATATATATATATATATATATATTTTTACAAATAATGGGTCATAGGGACAAATAATCATGGTGTTTTTTGCTAATGAAGTGATGATTCAATAATTCTTAAATATGATGATTCAGCTTATTAAATATGTTTTCTTCTGCGTTACCAGCTTTTCAAAGTCCAGTTTAGACCATCTGAATCCAGTTAGCAGCAGAGGCTGGTTTAGAACTGGATTGTTTCGTAGGAATGTCAGTAATTTCCTTTATAAAGGTGTAAAAACCTCTTTAAACCGGTTGAATCAGACCTTTAAATCCTATCACTGTTCAAAAGAGTCGATTCTTCTCACTGAATCGAACTGTGGGTCGCTGCTGCTGCAGCTGATCGCTGATTGGTCCGCGTGGACGTTGTTTTTGTTTTGGAACGTGACGCAATCCCTCCCGAGGAGTCCCGCCTTTCGTTTGCTGGGATTGGTCCGTATTTCTACTAAGTCCCACCCACCCAATGCTAGGATTGGTTAGTTGCTTATACTCGCAAGTGTTGGTGAATACTGATTGGTCTCGCTTTACTAGCGCTACGATTGGTTGATAATTTGTATTCGTGTTTTTTCGCGCAAAACTCTGATTGGCTGAGTATTTGCTGAGTATAAAATACTAGCCAATCGTAGCACAGAAGGAGGCGGGGCTTGGCGACAGCAAGGTGTTGCTATTTCAGTCTCAGGTTAAGCTTCTGCTGCATTAAAGTGCCATCAGTGCTTCACAGCAAGATTTTGACCTTATTTTTGTGGGATTTATCATTTTAACCAAAGAATTAAACCCAACCTTTATTTACTAGAACCCTGAAAAGACTTAGAGTACCAGTCAAAAGTTTGGACAACTTTTGGACATAAATTTTTCTTTATTTCTTTATTTAAAGTATTTTCTACATTATAGATTCATATTAAATACATTAAAAACAATTAAGGGACACATATGGAATGAAACAGTAAACAGTAGAACTGAGATGGTGATTTGAGGTGATTTAATTGGGATGAGGAAAAGAAAAGAGGAAGGAAAAGCAGCAACTATCGTTCAGCACCTCCAGGAACTCCTTCCTTGAAGATGCTGAGAAGACTATTCCAGGTGAGATTAAGATTTTGTAAATAATTCATAACAATTTTATTGTTTAAATAAAATATCCTTTTATCCTTTTCAGTTCTGACAGTTAATTGCACATATTGCACTTATTTGCATGTAGATGCATGTTTAACTTTTAAGTAAATCAAACAGAAACCAAGAAACAAACAAACCAAAAACAAAATAAACAATGAAACATGGAGTACAAAAAGAAAACATACACAACCTGAACCGATGTAAAACGTACAAGAACCAACAAGGAGAATGGAAACACACGGACTAAAACAGGAAACGGGGAACACCTGAGACAGGTAACAAGGGGGCGGAGCTACAAATGAACACCGACTGGGACACGTGGAGGAACATGCACAGAGGGAGAAGGTAAACAAACAGAAGAGAGACAACAGGGAACAGGGCAAAGACGTGACACATTCACTTAAAAATGTCATGCATAAAGTGCCATGAATTAAATATTAGAAAACTTGGTCCTCGATGCATCATCCCTTTGGAATAAAAAGGTTGCCATTAGTTAGTTTTATTCAAATGTATTTATTTCACGTATTCTTTTTACTTTGACACTATGAGCGCTTTTCCACCAAAGGAACTCGGGTTCAGGCTTATAAGAACCATGGTGCTTTTTTTAAGTAAACCAGCCCGCGTTTTCACTAGTTTAAGTGGAACCGTCAAAACGTCACATCATACATCATTAACAGAAGCGATCATGTTTGCACTGAAGAATCTAGTATTCTTCGGTTCTCGCTGTGAACGAACGTTCCTGTTTCCTGGAACCTACTTTTGTTGGTAGAAACTCGTCAAATAGTTTTAAATTAGGTTCCACATCTGTGAAAAAAGCACTACTTGTGAGGTGTATTTTTTTCCTATGGTTACAATTTAGATTATAAAATAAACATATTTTCTTTCTACAAACTCTAGGGAAAGAAGAAAAAATGCTGACTTGAGGCCTACTTGTTGCCCACGCTGCCTTACTTAATAGTGTTGTTCTGAAGGTCTCTGTACAGTCTCTGTATCAAATGAAATAATTGCTTCCTGACATTGTTAATGTATAGACAGCTCACCTGAAGCACCTGGGTAACAAGTGTCTTGATCAAGGGCCAAACAGTGGCAGCTTGCTAAACCTGGGTATAGAGCCCACAACCCTGTCACCAAAAACCTGGTTTTTAAACCATGCAGCAGCTCCTGCAGTGGCCGAGGAAGTCCAATGCACTGCAAATTGAAAAGAGCTGCAAGATTTTGACAGTGATTTAAGTAATGATTCTAAAACAGTAATTTGACCTTTAGTACCCAGTATTTATTTTTTACCTTTTCAAATAGATCTTGCATGTGTGGAGACACTGTATCTGCCTGATGGGGTAGCAAAGATAACCACTGAGTGCGCAGACTTTGGTTGAGCATCATCACATTTCCCCAATCCCTGTATCTATTGCTTCAATCATCTGTCCAATATCTGTTCCGTTTAACATCAGTGCCAGTTTAAGCTTCTATATTAAACCTTCCAAACCTATTTTACATGTACACTAAAAGTAGTCACGTTCCCTATGCCATAATCTACACCAGGGGTCGGCAACTAAGTCTGGTCTAAGCCCTTACGTGGCGGGCCACAAAAAAAAATATCTGTTTTGTAAAATGAAGTGTAATGGAGGGATGCAAGTGCTACAGGGAAGCAGTGCTACAGACTACTAGCTCTCCAGCCCAGCGGGTTGTTGAACCCAATTATTGCAGAACAGTTGATCTCAAAGCAGGTAAACCCAAGAAGAAAGGAATAAAAAAATAAATAAATAAACACACCACTCCTCATGCGGGATCAAACCTTTGTCGTCAGGGTCGCGGTACAATACACTACCGCTGCCCCGGCTATTGAATTGGGACACAGCCGAGAAAAATAATAAAACGCCCTTATAAAGAGATAGGGAGCCCAAGAAGGGGCGTAACTAAAGTCACTCCAAATGTGACAGAGAGAGAAAGGGGAGGAATGTAAAGAAAAGCTCTCCAGAGAAGCATTTTATTTTATTTATTTTTCCATTATCGTTTATTACAGTTCAAACAACCTCATGGGCCACCTACACTGTAGTCATGAACCCCCCCAAGAGATGTAATTATGCATAGTGGTGACACAGACATGCATCAACTGTGATTGGCCTGCTGAAAAACAGAACACCACCTTTGGGTTTTACTTGGCGTAGACCGCTTGACACAGCAGAGAACTATAAATCAGTCTTTCGAGTCCAACATCTTTCTGACACCAAAGTGATTCCCACCACATGCTGGGATGACCCAGTTCTCACACAGCGCTGTTATAAACAGATCTGATGGAAATCTTTCCCCTGCTGTTCCCCTGCTTTCCCCTTCCACACCGCTATGTAAACACACACACGCCCCCTACACAAGACCTACGCACTTAAAAAAGGAAGTTACAATATCCAACCCAATCGCACAAACCGCTCCAAAAGATCCACAGGACCAAATCGAGTCCACTTACTGTGCCCTTGGCCAAAATCGTAGAACTCCGCCGCAATGCGGGCCGCCTCCTTCCGGTTCCCCTTGACCACGTAGAAGTGCGTGACGATGTTCAGGCTGATCTTTATGAAGAGCTTGAAGCAGAAGAGTGCGAAAATGGAGAGGTAGACGTTGGCGTAGCGCTCCTCCAGAAGTTCAGTCATTGCTGCTGAACGCTCTCTGACTCGCAGTGTTTTGGAATGAGGGTCAGCCAGCGCTGTGTTGACGCGGATCAAATGCCACGCCAGGCCCAGTTTTTCCCCTCCACCCGCCCACCCCTGGCAGCTGGGCCCAGAGCCGGACCCAGATAAGGCAGCTGTACTCTCCAACTCTGGAAAAATGGGACCACTTAGCACAGACATGGCAACTGGCTTTGTTGTTGTGGAGCGGGGAGGGGGGGGTACAGGGTGCCTGTCATGAATGGGTTTGCTGGGGGGGTTTTGTTAACACCGTACTGGTGCCAGTGAGGGGAGAAATGTGAAATGTGAGAGCGTCACATACGAGACACGTGTCCTGCTGAGTCGTTTTTCCAGGTCATCATTTCTGTAGTTCTGTAGTCATACCCACATATAAGACCCCATGCGTTATATGGATAAACGTATTGGAACACCTGCTTATTGCTCATTGTTTCTTCAAAGAGTTTATGTTGCTTTGGTAGGAGTTACTGTCTTTACTATCCGGAGAAGATTTTTAGTTGATTTTGGAGCATTGTACAGTAAAATGAACTTCAATTGTGTCACCGAGCTATGTCTAGCAGTCAACGATATCTCACCAAGAAGTACACTACACATAGGTAATGCCTGAGGGGATTTCTTCATTTGTATGCCCTCCAATGACAACACTCCCATATTTTTCCATTATTTTTGCCATTTAAGCTCTTCAGGACAGGTCCAGTCAATTGTACAAAATCCAGGGTACAAGGTGCAGTGAATTGCCTGGGTCTTTAAGGAAAACAAATGAACAATTAAGAAAGATAAAAAAAATATTGTAAATAATATATATATATATATATATATATATATATATATATATATATATATATATATATATGCAAATTAATATACATATTAGTATGCTGTAAAAGTAAATTGTAAAAAAAAATATATATATATATATTTATTGTTTAAAAAAGGGTGTGATTTTTAGCAGTGGAATGGAAATAAACTGAGATTGTGAAAATGATTTTTTTTTTAAATGTCAATTTTCAAAGTCTTTGTCAGAAGTAAAGCTGTAGTGCTGAAACAGATGGTGTTACTGCTGTTACTCTATACTGCAGCAGCATTTACACACTTACACACAGCACATTCACACTTTCATCATCATAATAACTAGAAAAAGACACAGAAACACAAAGAACTCTGTATCTATTAAAAGTCTTTTCTTTAGAGAAATTACAGGTAAGTACTGTTTCCTACACCATCAAAAGACTCTTGGAAACTGGAGAAAACTGCTACAGGAAGACGTCTGGCTGACCCACATGAAAATAGCTTTAGCCTTTAGCTCATCTTAACACTGAACTAATGCCAGCTTCACACTACACTATTTTTGCCCAGTGTTTCAGGCGCAGTTTTTCGTTGATTGCAGACAAAAACTCTGCTTAAAGGCAAATTGGGGATCTCTTGGCGCTCGCTCAGTCATGTAGTGTGAACTTCTGAAAGATGCCCACCGGCCAGTAACAGGCGCAGGGCAAATATTTGGCATGCTAAATATCTGACCCAGTCGGTGACTGGGAGTTAGAAGCAGCGGCTACATACTGCCAATGGGTTCCCGTAGAAAGAGAACCACGGGTCCAAAACAAATCTCCTGCATTACCAGAGCCACATATGGAGTCTGACCACGAGTGAGTCCTTTATGAACAGGGGTGAATGGAGATAAAACCTAAAAACTTTAATTAAAATTATTAATGATTTACTTGTTCTGAGTATTGCTTTATTTTTAGAAACTAGAAAAATTTATTTTATTAAAAACGCAAATAAAGCATGCCTGTATAATAAAGTTTATTTACAGAAAACGTTTTACACTATAAACATGCACTATGAACTATCTCTGCTACTGTGAGCTGATTGGTTAGTAATCTGATGCTGGAGTTACAGGCAGAGCACTGAGTTTAAAAGTCTTGTGTTGAGGACATAAGTACATATTTCAGTGTAAATATGATTAGATATTTATTAGCATTGAAGAGAATTAGAATTAGAGTTAGTCAGGTGAAGTGATAAGCAGCAATAAAGTCATTAATAAGATAAAGATAAAATAAAAAGCGGTTTATCTCAATAGTATCTGTTTGGGTCATGCAGCCTCCGGGCCGCTGGGGGCGGTATAATTCTGGGTAAGGAAGAGAGAGAGAACGGTTAAAGCAGGAAGCCGGGTCTGTTCCAGAGCTGATGTGTTACTGTAGCGGCTGTAGATCAGTAGATTAGGAGTTTAGCGGGTTTATTATTCATTATAACGGCTGTTTATTGCTGAATCTGCGGCTCCGGTATGAACACGGTTCTCTCCCGCGCGAACTCTCTGTTCGCTTTCTCTCTCAGCGTGATGGCCGCGCTCACTTTCGGCTGCTTCATCACCACCGCCTTCAAAAACCGCAGCGTTCCGGTGCAGATACAGGTTTCTAAAGTCCTGCTGTGAGTAATATTTAACATTACCTCACCTTTATACTACCTCACACTGATCTATACTAACCTCACACTGCTCTCCTGCTCTTTACCTCACACATACACCACTCTATACCTCTCCACATTGCTCTACTGTTCAAATACAGGTCTCTAAAGTCCTGCTGTGAGTAATATTTAGATTTATACTACCTCACACTGCTCTCCTGCTCTTTACCTCACACATACACCACTCTATACCTCTCCACATTGCTCTACTGTTCAAATACAGGTCTCTAAAGTCCTGCTGTGAGTAATATTTAGATTTATACTACCTCACACTGCTCTTTACCTCACCTTTACACTACCTCACACTGCTCTCTTGCTCTTTACCTCACCTTTACCCTGCCTCACACTGCTGTTCTGTGCAGATACAGGTCTCTAAAATCCTGTTGTGAGTAATATTTACATTTACACTACCTCACACTGCTCTCCTGCTCTTTACCTCACATATACACCACTCTATACCTCTCCACACTGCTCTACTGTTCAAATACAGGTCTCTAACGTTAAAGTCCTGCTGTGAGTAATATTTACGTTTATACTACCTCACACTGCTCTCCTGCTCTTTACCTCACCTTTACACTACCTCACACTGCTGTTCTGTGCAGATACAAGTCTCTAAAATCCTGCTGTGAGTAATATTTACCTTTACCTCACATTTACACTACCTCTCACTGCTCTCTTGCTCTTAACCTCACCTCTTTACCACTCTATACCTCTCCACACTGCTGTCCTGTGCAGATACAGGTCTCTAAAATCCTGCTGTGAATAATATTTACCTTTATACTACCTCACACTGCTCATATGCGCTTTACCTCACATATTACACCACTCTGTACCACTCCACACTGCTCTCATGCTCTTTACCTTACCTTTACACTACCTCACACTGCTTCCCTGTGCAGATACAGGTCTCTTAAAGTCCTGCTGTTAGTAAATTAACCTATATACTACCTCACACTGCTCTTCACTACCTCACACTGCTCTTCACTACCTCACACTGCTAGACAACCTCACACGGCTCTTCACTACCTCACACTGCTAGACAACCTCACACTGCTCTTTACCACCTCACACTGCTCTTTACCTCACCTTTACACCATTCTTTACCTCTCCACACTGCTCAGATATGGGTCTCTGAACTCCTTCTATGATAATTATTCACAGTTGTACTACCTCACACTGCCCTTAACTGCCTCACACTGCTCTAGACTACCTCACACTGCTATTTACCTGACATTTACACTACTCTACCTCTCCACACTGCTCTCCTGCTCTTTACCTCACCTTTACACAACCCTATACCTCTTCACACTGCTCTCCTGCTCTTTACCTCACCTTTACACCACTCTAGACTAGGGGTGGGCAATATTATATCGTATACAATATATCGTGACACAGAAATATCATGATATTAAAAATCCATATTGTGATAATAGAGCTGTTCTGTCTTAAAAGTAGTGTATTATTTACTGTGAAGCTTTAGGTGTATTTATTGTATAATTGTTTTAGTTTGCAGTTTATATGCATGCACTAAATATTCTGCAATATTTTTTGCTGCATTATATTATTTTATCCTATATTATTTATTTTGCCACATTATGAATATACTGTTATACTCTTATACTATATTCCTGAAATGAATGAATTATTTTAGTTTTCCTATGTCGCCAAGTATATCGTTATCGCAAAAATACCCTGAAATATCGTGATATTATTTTAGAGCCATATCGCCCACCCCTACTCTATACCTCTTCCCACTGCTCTCCTGCTCTTTACCTCACCTTTACACCATTCCACACCTCTTCACATGGCTCTATATGGTTCTTCTACACTTTTTCACTGTTTACTCTGTTAATAAAGTTCTGCTATGAGTAAACTTACTCTCGTACTTCTCCACACTGCTCCATATGGTTCTCCTACTCTTTAAGCTCACTGTTTACTCTGTTTTCTAGTCCTGCTCCGTACCGCTCCACACTGCTCCACTCTGCTTATTTATCTTAGTGTTCACTTTGCACAGGATCTGTTGCACACACTCAGATTTTAACACTGTAAGATTACAGTTGGAGATTACAGCAGTGGAAGCAGAACTGGAGCCATATGTCCATATGGAGCTCCCCTTATCATTCCCCTGGTACACAATCTACTGGCAAAAACTAGACCAAATTGTGCAATCCTGGACACACACACTTCGGCTGGTGGCTGCCTTTATTTTTTCATTGGATAAAAAAACTCTAGATATGAGAAGCAGCATGATGTTCTATTGTGCAGGATTTCTTCCATACCAGCAGCCATATGAGAAGAAAATTATCCATGCAAAGCAGCTCGAGAATTTATACTTCCAGTTTACTCACTTACTCCACAGAGCTGAGAGTACCCTCGCCAAGTTATCACTACAGACAGATACAACCACTGTAGGGACTTCAATGAAATATCATTGTAATTATTAATAACTAGCATAGCAAGCCTATAATGATAAAATTTCAGCAGTTCAATGTGTGGCAACATTTTAAATCTATCAGTTCTTTGTTTTATTAAAACTTATATCTGAATTTTGCTCTCATTTTACTGGCTCTATAGTGTGTAGGCTTTGGTGTGTGTTGAGCAAACATTGAGGACCTGCAGCTGCCTTTTTATGTAACTTAATGTTAATTTTAATGGCTCATTTAATTGCTGATTTGATCTCTTTTTTTTTTTTTTTTTTTTCCTAGAAAAAACGTGGATGACTTCACAGGTCCGAGGGAGAGGAGCGATTTGGGATTCGTGACGTTTGATATTACTGCTGATATCCTTTCCTAAAAACATCAGCTACTTTACATTTGTGTAGACTTCTAAAGGTGCCAAAGAATGCATTTGATTATTTACTTAGTTAGTAAACTTAATAGGGTTCAAATCAGTGTTCAAATGTGCTTTATCGGCCAATACAGGTATAATTTTGATATTATTGGGCATCACTAATTTTGTATTTTCTTTGTTTCTCTTGTATTTTACTATACATTAAGAGATCCCTTCAGTTTCTGAATCAGTTTCTCTGATTTTGCTATTTATAGGTTTATATTTAAGTAAAATGAACATTGTTGTTTTATTCTATAAACTACAGACAACATTTCTCCCATATTCCAAATAAAAATATTGTCATTTACCTCAAATAATGCAAAGAAAACAAGTTCATATTCATAAAGTTTTAAGAGTTTAGAAATCAGTATTTGGTGGAATAACTCTGGTTTTTAATCACAGTTTTTTTATGCATCTTTGCATCAAGTTCTCCTCCACCAGTCTTACACACTGCTTTTGGATATCTTTATGCTGCTTTACTCCTGGTGCAAAAAATCATCAGTTCAGTTTGGTTTGATGGCTTGTGATCATCCATCTTCCTCTTGATTGTATGCCAGAGGTTTTTTAATTTGGTAAAATCATATTTGTGTGTCTGCCTTAACGTATTATTACATCTTCAGCCCATATTTGACTGGAATGTGAAGGAGCTCTTTCTTTACCTCTCGGCGGAGTATTCGACCAGAAGCAATGTAAGCCCCCGCCATTTAAAACAGAGTTTATCTCTATATTTCAGACCATCTCCCTTCATTTTCTTTTCTCATGTTCTGTTTTTTTCCCCTGCAGGTTCTGAACCAGGTGGTTCTTTGGGACAAGATAGTTCTGAGGGGGGAAAATACCAAACTGAACCTGAGGGACATGAAGTCCAAATACTTCTTCTTTGATGATGGAAACGGCCTGAAGTATGTTCTTTCATTCTTATCACCTAAAACAGTAACAATATTGAAACTGAAAATGCTTTAATTGTCTGAGAATGTGCACAAGCAATGCGTTAAACCTGCACAGAAAACGCAAGACAGACGTAATTTGTACAGCATGTATATCTTTAGTCTAAAACCGATAGTAAACCTTAGTATTAATATTATATGCATATTAGTTTTACTGGATTGACTAAGTAATTTATAGTACACACATTACAGAGCTGGACAATATATTGATTATTTTATTGTATTGTTATTTTTTTTTTTCTTATCGTATCAGACAATAAGCACCTTTAGGATATCATCATGGTTTTTACAGAAAGACAATTTAAATGCACATTTCATTACAGACAGTGTAAAAAAAAATCTGTTTAAGTGTCTAAATTAATCACTGTACTGTGCATGAATGAGCATTTGAACAGCAGAATCTGACACTGCTTATGCATTTTGTCTGTGTCCAAATTTAATATGTATTATAATATTTTTACCATATTACCCAGCAGCTCTATCAGTGTGTAATAATGTGCAGCAAGAGTTTTGTTTTTTATACTGTTCATATCCATATCAGAATACTTTAGGATAGATTGAAATGAAGAAATATATTAATATATATATATGGTAAACAGTTAGTTAAATAGCTAAAAAAGTGTAGACAGTTCTCATTTTCTGCCAAAGGCCAGTAATATCTGTTTAATATCATTTATTTATTTTTCTCCAAACTTGGTTTAGCTAAATGAATACAATGAGCTTGCAATATTAATTCTGGAAAAAGTGATTCAAATTCTTGATTTTTATTTATATTGCAGTATATTGACAAAGAGGTTTTAGCTCAAGTTTTATAGAAAACGTATTACGCTCTGAACTTATTCCGCTCTGTGCATGAGAAACCGCCATCATATATTTCCGCATTAAGTTATAGCAGCCCTTTCACTTCCTGTCGAGGTTTTTAGCAGCAGTTCATTTCCTGAGATGTGAAGAGGGTGCTTCCGAGTTCTGCTCCAGTCTGTTGTGTAACGTCAAGCTGTAATTCAGTATTATTCAGTAGTGAGTTCTTTATTCTCTGTTTTTTATTAGAATTCTATTTTCCTGCTTTTTACAATCTGAGCTCACTGTTAATATTTGCTTTTTGTGTTGCAGGAAGTACTCAGCAAAAATGTGTAAAATTAAAATTAGGTTTTTATGACATTGTCTCTCTCGAACAGACTACTGCAATGATAAATAAAGCAAAAGCAGCTAGACTTATGGGGTGGGATGCCATTAGGGGTGGGCAATATTATATCGTATACAGTATATCGTGGTACAGAAATATCATGGTATTAAAAATCCATATCGTGATAATAGAGCTGTTCTGTCTTAAAAGTAGTCTATTATTTACTGTGAAGCTTTAGGTGTATTTATTGTATAATTGTTTTAGTTTGCAGTTTATATGCATGCACTAAATATTCTGCAATATTATTTGCTGCATTATATTATTTTATGCTATATTATTTATTTTGCCACATTATGATTATGCTGTTATACTGTTATACTGTATTCTTATAAATTAATTAATTATTGTTCTATTTTCCTATATCGCCAAGTATATTGTTGTCGCAAAAATACCCTAAAATATTGTGATATTATTTTAGAGCCATATTGCCCACCCCTAGATTCCATTAGATACATCCTTAAGGACTTGCTTTTATCTAATTAGCCAACATTGTACATCTTTTTTTTTTCTCTCTTTATTTGGTGTGACCGAGATGCTTTATCCTTTTTATCTGTATCTGCCTATTTTGTATTTTCTCTTTTTTGTACTGAATTGTTAATTTTTATAAAAAATAATAAAAAATGATCACAAAAAAAAAAATTCAGACAACACAAAACAGTTACAGCTATTTAAAAATCAGCAATGGTTTAAGAGGATCCAGAAACAAGAAACAATCGTTAAAAATATTAATTAAGACAAAGAGTTAAAACAAACATAAAATCCTCTTAATTTTCAATGTAATTCAACGTAAAAAAAAATATTGCTGGTAATTTGGGTTTTTCTGTTGTTTGTTTCACCAAGAAATTAAAAAAGCAAGGTTAGTCATTCCTGCAGCCGGCAAAATATGAAACATCACCAATCAAGAAGTGGAGTTATCCATCCACCATGCTTAAATCTGCTTAGCGAAATAGTATGTCTGTGTGCTAAACATAAACATTATGACTATTTTTTTTTTTTGCTTGGCAAAAAATGACAAATGCTTGAAACAGCCCTGCATATCGCCCATATCTATTTACGACACAACAAGGTTTATCTCCTGGGTTGCAAACTCCAGTCCTGTTGGCCTTAATTCATACACAGATTACTGCTTTTCCATGTTTAGCAGTTGTTAGGAGACATTCCTTTAGATCAGTCTGTGGTAAAAGACATTGTAACAGTGACATTAGGTAGAAATGTAAGGATTATTGATTATTAATTAATTCCTAATTATTCTTGTTTTTAAATCCAGGGCCAATAAGAACATCACCCTCACCCTGTCCTGGAACGTGGTGCCGAATGCTGGGATCTTGCCGCTGGTTATGGGATCTGGACACGTCTCCCTCCCTTTCCCTGAATCATACGAAACCACCAAGAGCTACTGATCCGTCCCCAAAACACGTCTTTAAATGTTTTTTTTTTTTTTTTTGTGCACTGTTGTGGATTTTAATAAAAACAGACAAAAAACTGTGTTTTGTCTAATTTGCAAGATTAATGCACTATATGGACAAAAGGGAGGTCATCGCAGTTTATGCTGGGGGCTTTATACCCCTTTAGCCCACACCTGCCATTAGCAGTGCCAATGGGTTCATGTTTGTCTGATCCAGAGAGTTTTACTCTATTGTCAACACTTCTTTACAGAGACTGGACAACCTTCTGCATTGTATGTTAATACTAATCCATATCACACAGTAGATTAACACTAAAGTTGTCGAAAGCATTGAAGAAAAGCATATGGAATTATTTACTAAACAAAAAAAAGGGTAAAACATTATATTTTAGATTCTTCAATGTCGTCTTGTTTAAATGACAGTTTTACACATCTCTGCTGGATTTTCTTAGTCAGTTTTATGAGGTAGAGTCACCTGGAATTCAGGCTTTCAGTTAACAGCTGTGCTGAACTCATCAAGAGTTAATTACTTGAATTTCTTGTCTCTTAATAAAGTGTTTGAGAGCATCAGTTAAAGTAAAGTAGTGAAGAGGTAGAGTTACAGGTATACAGTGAATAGTGAATATTTGAGTAATGTTCGAATCCAGATTATGAGAAGCAACAACTACTCAACTAAATAATGAAAAAAAAATAAGAAGAAATGAAGGTCAGTCAATCCTTAAAATTTAAAACATTTGAACGTGTCCTCAAGTTAAGTCTCAAAGACCATCGAAAACGTGATGATGAAATTGGCACTCATCAGGACCGCCCCAGGAAGGAAGAGCAGGAGTTTCATCAGAAACTACAAGTTAAAAACGGCTCCCCAGATAAGAGCACCTAAACGCTTCTTCACAGAGTATTTTAACTTTTAAGTTACTACATGATTCATTATGTGTTATTTCATAGTCTGGATCACTTTATTATGAATTTACAATGTAGAAAAAAAAATCAAGACTACAGAAATCAGTAGTATCTGTGATAAGGCAGCCGGTTGTTTCAGTAGTGTGCCAGCAGATGGTAGCACATGACCATAACTAGACTGCAGGTCTTTCAGCAGACACACATAACCTGAATACGTGCTGAATATCAGTTTTTTTTTTTACCTGTATAAAGAGTCAATTCATAAAGCCACCTAGTTTTAATTGTACATGCAGTTAAAATTCTTCTAATAAACAACACTATTAAAAAGGAATTTCAGCATTTTGTTCACTCTACTGCATAATATACAATAGTAATAGAGAAATGTAATGGAGAGTAAGTTGGATTTGAATCTGAGACTCCACAAATAATAAAAGTAATGTAATTTACTATCCGTAATGTATCCCACAAATTAAAAAAGTTTGGACACACATCTTATGTAATGTTTTTTCTTTTTTTTTACATTGTCAAGTTAATATTGAAGACTACTACTGAATAGTAAAAGACGGAATAATATAAAAAAAAATACTTTATTCCAAAATGTAAAACAGACTCTGTTAGTCATAATCATCAACAATAAAATAAATAAACATATAGTATATTGTAAATACTACAGTCATATGAAAAAGTTTGGGCACCCCTATTAATCTTAATCATTTTTAGTTCTAAATATTTGGGTGTTTGCAACAGCCGTTTCAGTTTGATATATCTAATAACTGATGGACACTGTAATATTTCAGGATTGAAATGAGGTTTATTGTACTAACAGAAAATGTGCAATATGCATTAAACCAAAATTTGACCAGTGCAAAATATGGGCACCCTTATCATTTTATTGATTTGAATACTCCTAACTACTTTTTACTGACTTACTGAAGCACAAAATTAGTTTGGTAACCTCATTGAGCTTTGAACTTCATAGCCAGGTGTATCCAATCATGAGAAAAGGTATTTAAGGTGGCCAATTGCAAGTTGTTCTCCTATTTGAATCTCCTCTGATGTGTGGCATCATGGGCTCATCAAAACAACTCTCAAATGATCTAAAATCAAAGATTGTTCAACATAGTTGTTCAGGGGAAGGATACAAAAAGTTGTCTCAGAGATTTAACCTGTCAGTTTCCACTGTGAGGAACATAGTAAGGAAATGGAAGACCAAGAAAAATATCAGAAAGGCAGAGAAGAAGAATGGTGAGAACAGTCAAGGACAATCCACAGACCACCTCCAAAGAGCTGCAGCATCATCTTGCTGCAGATGGTGTCACTGTGCATCGGTCAACAATACAGCGCACTTTACACAAGGAGAAGCTGTATGGGAGAGTGATGCGAAAGAAGCCATTTCTGCAAGCACGCCACAAACAGAGTCACCTGAGGTGTGCTTTTGCATAATGAGAATATATATTTTGCATAATAAGAAATGTCTTCTTTCGCATCACTCTCCCATACAGCTTCTCCTTCTGCAAAGTGCGCTGTATTGTTGACCGATGCACAGTGACACCATCTGCAGCAAGATGATGCTGCAACTTTAATTTAAAAGCTTCCATCTGAATCGTTTCAAATGCAATATAACCCAGACCCAGCACATTCTATTATAATGGTCAGTAAGCTTAGTCCATATAAAGGCATCATATTTTTACATCGTGAACCTCTAGCCTCCCTTTTTCCCTTATCTGCTGGTAAATGTACACAGACAGAACATTTAGCTCTGGTTATTTATGACCGGCAGTTTAGGAGGGGGGGGGGGGGGGGGGGGGGGGGGGTACAGACCCCCTGCATATGTCCGAAGATGGGATATCCCGCTGGCGTGAGTGTGTGCTGCTGGATTTAATGAAGCGTGTAATTCTGGTGCGTCTGCACATCGTCACAAACTGGCAGTTTAATCTGGTTGGTGGTCGGTGTGGAGACTGGCTGCCAGCAGGAGGGAACACCAGCTTTTTATAAAGGCACATTTTCTTATAATATCTGTAATTCTGCTGTTATTATAAAGGAATCTTAATATTTTAATATTTTATTCAATTGTCAGCACTGTAGATTAATACTAAAGTCAGCCAAACTATGAAGAAAAACATCTGAAATTATTTAGTAACTAAAAAAGGGTTAATTAAACCAGAATATGTTTTATATTTTACATTCTTCAAACTAGGCACTGATTTTCTCAGTCAGCTTTATGAGGTAGAGTCACCTGGAATTCAGTCTTTTATCAGTTAACAGCTGTGCTGAACTCATCAAGAGTTAATTACTTGAATTTCTTGCCTTTTAATAAAGTGTTTGAGAGCATCAGTTAAAGTAAAGTAGTGAAGAGGTAGAGTTACAGGTATACAGTGAATAGTGAATATTTGAGTAATGTTCGAATCCAGGTTATGAGAAGCAAAAACTACTCAACTAAATAAAGAAAAAAAAAATACTTTAAGAAATGAAGATTAGTCAATCCTAAAAGAAGAATTTCAAGAACTTTGAAAGTATCCTCAAGTGCATTCACGTTTTGACGACCATTAAAACATTATATTGATGAAACTGGCTCTCATCAGGGAGAGGCAGCCCCAGGAAAAGAAGAGCGAGAGTTTCCTCTGTTGTACTGGATAATTTCTTCAGAATTACCAACCTCAGAAACTGTGAGTTTTTGCTTTGTTTAACACTTTAATCACCGACGTGTGTTTCAGAACTTTTGAATCAAACAGTTCTTCGCGCCTGACACTCTGGCTGAAACTCCACCCTCTTTGACTAGGTCTGCCTAACAACAGAGCAAGCTATACTCTGATTGGCTCAACGAGAGTACATTATAATATACAGCTGATGGATTGGCAAGCGTGAGAAATACCATGTGTGGTGTGTGAGCGTGGGAACTCGCTGAGTTGCGTGTGTCACACGCTCGAAGCGTGAGACTTGAGAACACTGCTTTAAGATGAACTATTTGATTGCTTATGTGTTCCTTCAAGTTATCAGGTATACTATCTGTGTTTTTTAAGGATTTTTAGAGATAGCAGTAGTATGTACGGCCTGGTGAGTTGCTAAAGTGGTAGCTGTGCAATTTCAGGTGGGTTCTATTACATTGATCACTGATTGCTGTAGTATTTCTAGTATTGCTGTTGGTTGCTAGGTGGTTGCTATGTGGTTGCATAGTTGATGCTTGGAGACACTAGACAGTTGTTACTGTATCCCATTTGCTGTTTCTAAGTAATTGATATGTTTAAAAACACCAGCAGCACTACTGTGTCTGATCCATTTAATTATTTAGCATTAAAAATCTTTAAGGGCTAAGGCCATTCCTCAGATCTGTCACAGAGTCTTTATGAGCTGTTAAGATGCTTTATAACCTCATATGTCATACTCAGCTGTATGCTTGGTTTGAAGAGCACTACTGTAGTGCTTCATGCCTGGGACTTTCACTCTCAGCCCCGCGGTGTCCTTGCGAGGACTCGACTCGGTTTTGTACCCCCTGCATACCGCAGATGTTCTGCAAACAGCTCATGTAAACTTCTTATTTTCCAAGATCCGATCAGTTGGTTGAACGCAAATATTTGCCGCGCTGTAATTACATTTCCCTTCAACTGTTGTTGCAATGTCAACAACCGCAGGGGGCTAGATCTGCTATTTTAAGTGTGATTAAATACATTCCAGTGATGGAAAAAAATAAAAATGCTGTTTTCTCTCTGTATTGCACACACGAGAAGATTGTGTTCATTTATAAAATACTGTCAAAACATACAAAATATAGCAAAAACATACCACAAACCTACCTTTGATGAATAGCACACCTCCGTTCTCCCACAGCGTTCAGAGATCCAGAAATTTGAACAGTTCGTCCAAACACCCTTCAGACTGGGTGATACAGGGCATAATGTACCCTGATAAATCACTTTTTACACCGTTATCCAGCTCAAAGTAGCTCCGCACCTCCTTACTAGAATCCGGAGAGCCCTGGCATTTAAAACGAGGCATTAATAACTTAAAAAGTGCAGAAGAAGCTTATTAAAAACACTGTTTACTTCTTATAATGCTACCTTCAGCTCCGTGTGCGATAATGACAGACATACATACATACACATATATATATATATATACATACATACATATACTCCACATAGGCTGTCTCATAGCGCCAGCTGCTACACTAGTCTATATATATATATATATATATATATATATATATTATATATATATATATATATATGTCTGTCATTATCAGTACAGTGATGGCGGCGCTCGGAGCTGAAACTAGCGTTATGGGATGTAAACAGGGGATTTTAATAAGCTTCTTCTGCATGGAGGTGTGGAGCTACTTTTTCATGTTTTACTACAACAAAAGTCCATTTTCCACCAGAGTTCTCTTTTATTAAAACAAAAAAAAAATAAATTGGGACTACTGCTTTAAACTTGTGACTAAGGCTACGTTCACATTGATCAAATCAGATTTTTTGCTCAGATTAGATCTGGCTATCTTGACTGTTCACATTCACAAATGTAAGTGATCTGTATCTGTGTGTAATGTGAACAAATCTGTCCCTGAAACCCTGTCTCACATGCTGCACACTGATACCTGTATAAACGTCTCGTAATTTCACCACCAACCAAAAACCCTCATATTAGAGAGAGGAGAGACTCGTAGCTTTATAAAGGGAAATGGATGAGTTAGCAGCTCATATGTGGAGCATCTTTTGCTGGAGTGGAGAAACAGTAAACAGCTGGTCTGAAGTTCATGCTCAGGTCCAGGAGGTGAAAAAAGGACAGGCGGTTTGCTTTTGCTGTTTTTTTTTTTTTGCAGCTTTAGCTGCACAGCTGCACCAAGAGATGCAGTGTGGGTACGAGAGAGGAGCACGTAGCGCTAATGCTAATGCATAAAAGCAAAAAAAAAGACGCATGAATTCTGATTAGATCGTTCACATTCATGTTGTATGTCCTTGGATTGGATGCGTAATCGATTTAGGACCACATATGAAAGTGACTCAAATCTAATTTGAAAAAAAAAAAAAAAACGAACAAAAAAAAAAAAAACAAACAGATTTTGCACGTTCACACAGCCATGAAAAAATCAGATCTGAGCCACATTGAGCAACCCAAAAAAAAACAGTTTTTAAATGACTGGTGAGGAGCAACAGTAGAGTCTTTTTATTTTAGCTAAAATTAGTTGATAAAGCAAATTAGAGTATTGTTATTAAAATGATAACGGGAACCATAATAAATTATGGTACTTTTACTTTGAATGTTTAACCCTTAAAAGCTTGAACCATAAAATAGTTGCATTTTTAAAGAATGACCTTGTCTGGTCTGGACAAACAAGCTTTAATATCAGACAAATATACCCTGATAATCTTTTTATGATAATTTTATTTATTAAAGGAACACATAAATTAACTGTGACTAATCACAATTTTTGAAAGGTGAGTTTAATTTCACTACTAACCACAATCATTAAAGTACATTACATTACATTTGGCAGACGCTTTTGTCCAAAGCGACTTACAATAATGAAGTACAAAAGTAAGAGAAGTTAAAAGGTAAAACATTTTAGATATGTTTTTAGATAGGCCTGATTACTGCCAGAGTGCCAAGTTTATACTTGTTATCATACTTGTTTCACTACAACCCAAGTCCATTTCACACCGGACTTCTCCTTTAACTGTAATAAGGATGGTATGGATGCTTCATCCACTGCTGCTGTGAGTTGTGAGTGTGGAGTATTGATTGTAGTTCTCTCTGGGTGGGAGATGTTTGCTGCAGAGCTGATCTCAGGCTTGTTTCCTCCAGGTGATATATGACAGTCCCCGGAGGCGGCTGAAGGGGCCTTCCATTCAAACGCAGAACCTCAGAAAACAAAAGCCCAAATAAGATTAGTAGAAAAACAACAGCCGAAGCACTGCGGTTCTACCAGCAGAGAATCCTCAGAGGTATGAATAGTTCTGGACAATAGCAGAGCAAACTTTCCCATGAAAACAATATAATAAAACAATGAGAACATGTACTATATACTAGTGCATCCCAAAACTAAAAATAATATCACTGAAAAGTTATTTTATTTCAGTAATTCAGTTCAAAATGTGAAACTCATACATATTATATATATATTACATTACATTACATTACATTACATTACATTTGGCAGACGCTTTTGTCCAAAGCGACTTACAATAGTCAAGTACAATGTAAAATAAGTTTAAAGGAAAAACATCTTTGGATAGGGATAAAAGGAGGTCAAAGGGGAATAATAGGATAGAGGAGTGAAGGAGAGGAAGAAGGAAATGAGGTTAGAAATAGTTAGTGTGTTAGAGGTGTTAAGAGAGTAAGTGCTCTTTGAAGAGCTCTGTCTTCAGGAGTTTATTAAAGATAGTGAGAGATTCTCCTGATCTGGTAGTAGAAGGTAGTTTGTTAGAGGTGTTAGGAGAGTAAGTGCTCTTTGAAGAGCTCTGTCTTCAGGAGTTTATTAAAGATAGCGAGAGATTCTCCTGATCTGGTAGTGGAAGGTAGTTTGTTCCACCATTGGGGAACTCTGTATGAGAACAGTCTGGATTGCTTTGTGTGAATGTTTGGCAAAGCGAGGCGACGTTCATTGGAGGAGCGCAGCGGCCGGGAGGTAGCGTAAGCCTTCAGGAGCGAGTGCAGGTAGGAAGGAGCTGTTCTGTCATCACCTTGTAGGCGATTGTAAGAGTTTTGAATTTGATGCGAGCATCAACTGGTAGCCAATGGAGCTCAATGAGCAGCGGGGTGACATGTGTATATATATATATATACACAGCTTTGCTCTAAATATTGCAATGCACACAACATTATGTGTGACATACCAGAGTTCAAAAGAGGACAAATTGTTGGTGCACGTCTTGCTGGAGCATCTGTGACCAAGACAGCAAGTCTTTGTGATGCATCAAGAGCCACGGTATCCAGGGTAATGTCAGCATACCACCAAGAAGGACCAACCACATCCAACAGGATTAACTGTGGATCCTGTAAGAGGAAGCTGTCTGAAAGGGATGTTCAGGTGCTAACCCGGATTGTATCCATAAAAACATAAAACCACGGCTGATCAAATCACGCAGAATTCAATGTGCACCTCAACTCTCCTGTTTCCACCAGAACTGTCCGTCACCACAATAAATTATTGTGCTCTAAAACCAGGTGTTTCAGGTGACAGAAAAAGATTTTGAGATAAAGAGAAAATAGGATCTGTCTGGTTATCAAAACTCTGAGAGTTAAAACAGTTCCATTGCTGCTCTGTTTTGTAACTGTGCTGTTTGGTTTGTAAGTGCTGCATCGTTGCCTGTAGGTTACCTGTTTGTGGTGGAGTAATATATGGAGAGCTTCGGTTACATTTTGGTTGCATTACCGGCTGATAACGGCACTCATAGAACACCTCTCAGCCAATCACATTGCAGGGTCGGAACTAACTGTGGTATAGTTGAATGTATATGTGGTCCTAAATGTCAATATATCAAACTCAATGTATCTGAGTGATGTTCAGAAATACAACATTTTACATAAAACAGACTAAACAAATCATACCAACCATCTGGAACACCATAGAAACCCCAGTGATGGAATCATGGGTGCCCAAGACTCACTGATGCTTGCTCATGGAAGCTCCACCCACCTCACAACTTCCAGGACTTAGTAAAAGGATGTGCTGTAACCTTAGTTTTGGTGCCAGGAACCACAGGATACCTTCAGAGGTCTCGTAGAGTCCATGACTCAGCAGGTCAGGACTATTTTAGCAGTAAGAGGGGGAGTCCAGACGTTTGGACAGTAGTGTATCTGTCAGATCTAATCCAGACTGATCTGATCTGATTGTTTTAGACAGATGGAAAATCTCCTCAGTCTTCCTTCACAGGGCATCTCCGAGAAGATCGGGTGTCTTAAACACCAGCGACTGCAGATAATGCCCCACTGCTGGGTCACTGCCACTGTTCCCGAGCCAAGCTTTCATTTTAGCCAAGCTAAAACGCAGGATCGCAGTGTGGTCAGGTTCGCTCGGTGTGCCGAGTCCAACAGAACCCCACGGCTCTCTGGAGCATTTGAACATCGGGCCAAAACCTCCATAATGTTCTCTAAACGCCGCGCTGACCTTCAGCAGAAGGTGCAGCTCGCCAAACACCAGCTGAATCCAGGCCAAGACTGAAACTAAACTTTACAATCAGTCTGACCATCAATCCACCAGTGATGACTTTCCTGGAAATACTTACAGAATGATTTATGTATTATTATAATTTTTAGCACAACGACCTGAACAGAGCTCCTCTCTGACTTATCAGAGAAACTGCAAAAATGTGCAATTTTTGCACAAAAGCTTTCCTTATCTGAGTGCCTGATATTTTAACTCATATTAAAAAACTGATCGTTATCAGTTTGTGAAGGTAAATGACATACATCATTCATTATTTACGCATTATACAGTACATGCTCCCACTGTAAGGGGTTGGCCTGTAATGCCGCCAGCTCCCAGCAGAGGGCGAAGACAAAGAGGCACTGTCACCCCAAAGGAACTCCAAATCCTAGAATTCCTAGAGCTAATCAGTGCAAACGAAGCACACCTGTTGGATCGGGTATATATAAGGCCATGGTAAGCAGCCCAACCAGAAGCACCTGTGTAGAGGTATGCTGAGGTTGGCAGAAAATAACTTAAAAAAAAAAAAAAATACAAGAAAAGAAATAAAAAGAGAGATCTTGAAAAAGCCAGAAAATATATAAAAAAGAGAGATCTCAAAGAAAGCCAAGAAAATAAATTAAAAAGAGAGACATAAGAAACAGTAAAAAAACTAAATAAAAAGAGAGATATAAGAAAAAGTAAATTAGAGTGATCTAAAAAAAATAAAAAAGTAAAATAAGAGATCCAAAAAGAACCCCCCCAAAAATGATTAAAGAGATCTAAAAGAAAGGCAAACAATTAAATAAAAGAGAGATCTAAAACTAAATAGGAAGATAGATCTAAAAAAATTAGATCTTAAAAAGTAAAAAAAATAAAAATGAAAAACATACTAAAAAAAGTTCCCAAAAGAAAGCCAGAAAATAAATAAAAAAGAGAAATATTAAAAAGCCAAACAAAATTAAAAAAGAAAAAAGATTAAAAATCTAAAGAAAATAAAAGAGAAATATTATAATATGTTCTTCTCAGTTCTTCCTTTCTTCAAAGGCCTGTTTGTAAAGTTTAAGTTTAAGCTCTATCTGATCTTTTGTTTGAGTTTGCATTTTGGTCTCCTTTGTTTGTTTTTCTTGCCTTTTTCCCAGTATGGATTAAAAGTGATTAATTCCAGCTACTTCCTGAAATTCTCTTTATGTTAGGAAGCTACAATGCGAATGTCCTTAGAGATGCCGTAACAAAGACAGTCTTTAATGCAACACATTATAACATTTTAGGAGTAATATAGAATTAATAACAAATTAATATGATTTTTGGGGCCTAGATAAAATATATTAACAGAACTTAAGTTCAGTAGTGTGTAGAGTTCTTTTGAGTTAAATGTGTCTTGCTGAGTTTCTGTCCTGCGGGTGGCACTGTGTAATGTGTGTTTTAAAAGCTGCTTCTCTGCAGGACAGTAGAATTCCTGGACATCTGATACACAAAATTATACTTTTCAGCTTATGTTTCGTTCAAACTAAATAAGACAGGTAAAATTTAAGCTAAAATTATGGTTTTATTTGGTCAAATGTTGCAACATATGGTCAAAAGTATTGGGACAGCTGCAGATTCATTTATTCATTTAATAGATCTTCTGAAATCAAGTGCATTAAAATAAAGTTTATCCTGTTTTTGTTGGAGTAACTGATTCTACTGTGTAAAGAACACTTTCTATTAGATTTTTGAGGATTTGATTGCATTTGGTGACAAGAGCATTACTTTTTTCTTTTAAATAAATGCTTTTAAAAAAAATATATATATAACATAAGAAAAATTCATTAAAAACAAGTCCATTTAACGACAGCTCTCACAGTTAACCTTCTAACTGCGATTAACCAAGAGTTATCCCTCATCTTCTCAGTCAATTTTAACATTTAACAGGATTTTAACACATCATTTATTCTCATCAATAGAAATAACTTTAAAATTAAACTAATTCCCATAAACCTCATTACATATTTGATTATACATTTTATTTTATTTGAAGAATTTAACCATTCTATGTTAAAAAACTCAAAATGGTTTAATAAAATCACTATATAATAATTTGTAGTAAGGAATTTTGATTCTATATTCTGATTGATTGTCCAATTCTATATGTGAATAACTGCTGTTTACTGTTGTTTTTCTGTTTTACTAATAAATAGAAATACAAACACTCATACAGTGAGGAACAGCAGCAGGAGCTCCTCAGATAAAGTGCTGTTCTCTTTTCTGAGCTACCATTACTTCAGTGTATTTGCTTGTTATGCTATCTGCTTTTTTGGTGGTGCTGTTCTATGCCGCACTCTGCAGCATCTGTACTGGTATGTAAAAAATGCATACCAGTTTTAATTTCCCGGATGAACCGGTATACCACCCAGCACGACACTGAGCTGAACTAAGTATAAAAACTGAGTTTTCCACAAGTTATTGTTTTTTTTTTTTACTTTTTGACTTCATGTAAATATGCCAGTTGTTCTTTATCTTATCTTCATGATGAATGGACAAATAGAAATGCTCCAAATGACTTGAAAAACATAAACTTAAAAAGCTGCACACTTAAATTCCAGTGTAAAATCTACTTAATTTAATATGAATTTACAGTATGTTATTCTTTAAGCCATTAATTAAAATCATTGCAGTGTTAAAATCAGTCACAATTTCCTTCTTTCCTCAGTTAATAAATAAATTCAATTCAGTGTGCATTAAAATTATCATTCAAGCTACAGTATTAATACATTTAGACATTTAGACTGTTCTTGATGGAGTTTCATCACTGGATTCTGTACTCAGGATTGATTCTGGCCTCATCCAGGGGACGGAAGGAACTTTTTCCGAGCTGTGCATTGGATGGATTGTCCAATTCTATTTGTCCCCTTTCTGAGTGAATTATTGCTGTTTGCTGTTGTTTTTCTATTTTACTCGGATACAAACACCCGTACAGTGAGGAACAGCAGCAGGAGCTCCTCAGATAAAGTGCTGTTCTCTTTTCTGAGCCACCATTACTTCAGTGTATTTGCTTGTTATGCTAACTGGCTAGGGCTGTGCGATACTGCAAAAATTTATATGATACAAGTCAGTGGATTTATATAGCTGACATTATTCATTTTACATTGCAAATGCTTGTGTGATACTTTATTTATTAAACATTACAAGTAATCAGTTGTTTTTATTAATAAACAGGATCTGTTCCACAGTGCTTGGACTGCTGGGTTGCTGGAATTGAGAGATATTTTTTTGTTAATTGAAACAAATGAGGAGAGACGGCAAAGTGTCTGAGACAGTAATCCATAGGGTCTTCTTTTCCTCTGGGCAGATATGATCTCAGACCAGCTGCTTGAACTTAGGCACGGACTAAAACGCGCGAAAAGATTCAAAACGTTTCGAACGTTTTTGGTACAGTCACGTGGCTTTTCTCTTTTGATACCAGACAAACTAAGTCTCCCTGAAGCTGCGGGAGTCTCCCGCATTTCGGCAGTGGCTCCCTGATGCCCGCGAGTCACATATAATCTCCCACTTTTTTTTTTTTCTCTAATCGCGTGTGGGAAGGAGAGAGAGAAAACAGAGAGGGTTCTGATTGGCCTGTTCTCTGGAAAGAGTCTGTGAGACAGCCAGTTTTTAGTGTGGGCGGGCAGTGTTTTTCCCCCCTCCCGGACGGGATTTGTTCAGTGAGTGAGAGAAAGCAGATCATGGCGGAGGCAATATTAATAATTATTGTAATATGATATGAAATGTTTTTGATTTTGTGCAATTTTTTGTGATATTGTAACTGTTTATTTTTGTCAAATAAATTTTTTGTCAAATAAACTCATTTAATTTTACCTCTAAATACTCTAAATTTAATTAAAGAAAACGTGAAAATAATTAATACAAAAGTAAAGTTTCGTTATCCTTTGTTGTGTGTGCAAGTTTTTTTTTTTTTTTTTTTTTTTTTTGGGGTGTGGGGGTGGGGGGGGGGGGGGGGTGGGTGGGTGGTGGGTTGATTAACCTCCCTGAGATCAACTTTTGCAACTTGGGATGTCTGTGATACGGATTTCGAAACAGTGTTTCTGAACACTGAGTGATTCAAATGAATCGATTCAGTTCGATTCAGCGTTTCGAGTTTGACATCACCACCCCCTCTAGTGCAGCCCCCCTGTGCGTCGCATAGGCTGCATATCCCCTTTTTGCGCCACTGATACCACCCAGCACTACAACTGAGTATAAAAACAAAAGCTCCAGACCAGCCACCCGTATCCCAGCACACTGTAACTGGCAGACATTCCCGGCGTGGCAGCCCCGGCACTGCGAGAGCGCCGTATCTGTGCGAGATTAATCTGAAGATTACAGCACGGCTGAACGGGTTCACTTACCAAATCCCATCATAATGATCCACATCCAGCTTGGGGACAGATTGAGTTTTAATAGAGCGTTTCCTCCTCGCCGAGCGCATGCCTAAACGCAGGTCTGCGCTGCGTTATTGTGCAGCACGGGCTGTGGAATGTGTTTGAAGTCATGCAGTTATTATTGCCTTTATTAAATTACATTGCTTTTTGGCTCATTACCTCCACCAACAAGAAAGCAATTCAGGGCAATTCATAAACACCCCCACCCTGCAGAGACGCACTGTAATACTGCAACACTGCAACGCTCCGACACGCAGACATCTCTCTTTTATATCAGGAAAAATAGAGAATAAAAGATCTGCAGAGAGTAATTGAACGACTCGGGACCACCTAGCTAGATAATGTTTTACTGTACGTCACCAGCTCGGCTTTGGCACGAGTGCACGGAGTGGTGAAAGAGTGGTGAGGGTCTTACTGCACTCTAAAAAGTGAGTCTACTACACATGCAGTAAGGCTCTTTCATCAGTGTTGGTGCAATATACAATATACAATATACATTACATCTTTCCCATTGGCCCCTGGCACAAAACAGCCCTGGAAAAAAATAAGAGACCACTTAAAAACCAAGAGTTTCTAGATTTTACCAAATTAAAAACCTCTGCAATATAATCAAGAGGAAGATGGATGATCACAAACCATCAAACCAAACTGAACTGCTTGAATTAATTAATGCACCAGGAGTAAAGCAGCATAAAGTTATCCAAAAGCAGTGTGTAAGACTGATGGAGGAGAACATGATGCCAAGATGCATAAAAAAACTGTGATTAAAAACCAACCAGGGTTATTCCACCAAATACTGATTTCTGAACTCTTAAAACTTTATGAATATGAACTTGTTTTCTTTGCATTATTTGAGGTCTGAAAGCTCTGCATCTTTTTTTTTTGTTATTTAAGTCAATTCCTATTTTTGTAAATAAATGCTCTAAATGACTAAAATATTTTTATTTGGAATTTGGGAGAAATGTTGTCTGTAGTTTATAGAATAAACTTATATAATACCCCCCCCCCCCATATATTTTATATATTGGTTAGCTGCCAATCATTTTAGACACTCTTGATGCTCCTGTATAAGGTGTGAGGTGATATCTTGTAAATGTGAGTCTGAAATAGAAATGGGACCAATCCAGTCCAACATCTGTATTGATGTAATTAACATATCAGTAAGAAGATGTTTGTTTGGAGATATTTTAGTCTAGAAACACTGAAGAGCAAGACACTAACTACTCACTTGTAATGTGAGTAAAGCCAGCATTTTGTTGTTGTTTTTTTTCGTAATGTTTATTACTTTTCTTACTTAACTTTTAATTTATTTTAGTAAAAATGTATTCTTAGCTTTATTTTCCTCTTCATGTCTGATTTATTATCTTTATACATCTGATTTTAGTTTTTTGTTGTAAAACCATTTTTCGTTTATAGTTTTTTAAGCCTTCTTTTATATGTTTTATTAATTAAACCTATTTATTTTCCTCTGTTTTGTTTAAAAACATCAAAATATGTTGATCTTTTAGAATGCAGTGTTCTTCAACTTTTATGGAACATGCCTAAAGTAATGGAACGCGATGCTTTTACTGTAATTGCTGTCCCATAAAATTTTGGCTCAAAAGTGTATTAAAAAAAAAAAAATCCTATTAAATGTCCAAAACCAGCCAACAGATCCAGACTTTTATTCATCTGTCCTTTATCTCTGTAATAACAGACAGTCTGCATTGTTTTCCGTGTAGAAACTGAATAAAACGGCCGTACAATGTAATAAGTCTGGAATTCACCCCTGCAGCTGTTCTGTACAATGACTATTGTAGTACATTCAATTAGAGCTATTTTTCCCATTGATTTTAATGGCGTCAGTCGTACATCTCTGTGAATTCCAGAGCAGATGGTGCTGAATTTCTCACATTATCAGGTGTTCTGGAGCAGCTGAGGGACCTTGAGTGGCTGGATCACCTGAGATGGCATTGTCCTGCCGTCCTTCAGACATGTTCTGTTTGTTTCTATCTCCTCTGTACACATTTATGTCCCATATGTCCCAATGTCTACCCCCCCCTCCATTGTGTTATCAGCCAGTCCCCCGGCTGCTGCCTCATTCATCCGTTTCCTCTCAGTGGCTTTTCCTAGAGAGAGTGATAAAAATGAGTCATTCTCTCGTTCCGTGTGAAGAATGGCGAGCTCATGCCTGGCGTAGCTTCAGCGCTGGCACTGTGGCGAGGCTGCTGGGGCCTTGCTGTTCTTTCTGTCACATATTTTTGGGGGTTTTGAGGGGAAAATGGAATGCGAGGCATCCTAGAATAACATACAGCTGTTAGTATTTTACAGCAAATTATCAGAACAGGAAAGAGTTGTTTCTTTAAAACTATGAATTTAACGATGATGAGGTTCTAGAGCAGGGGTGTCCAAACTTTTTTGTTGGGGGCCAGAAGGAGAAATATATTTGAAGTCACGGGCCACAGACTCTATAATAAAACAAATAATGAAATATACCACTTTCAATAATATATTTTCCTGATTATTTCATTTACAGACCATTTTACTTGACTTGACTTGACTTATTCTTTATCTATCTTTGACAGTGTTGTGTAAACTAAGATTTTTCAAAATGATGTTTCATTTCATGATGTCTCTTAATATTAAACTCTTTAATTATGACAACTTTCAGACTCTTTGGCCCGTTTTTCTGCGCTAGAAATGTGCACCCTCTCCGCTTTTAGACTCTTTGGCCCGTTTTTCTGCGCTAGAAATGCGCACCCTCTCCACTTTTAGACTCTTTGGCCCGTTTTTCTGCGCTAGAAATGAGCACCCTCTCCGCTTTTAGACTCTTTGGCCCGTTTTTCTACGCTAGAAATGTGCACTCTCTCCGCTTTTAGACTCTTTTGCCACATTTTTTCTGAGCTAGAACTGCGCACTCTCTCCGCTTTTAGACTCTTTGGCCTGTTTTTTTGTGCTAGAAATGTGCACCCTCTCCACTTTTAGACTCTTTGGCCCGTTTTTCTGTGCAACAACTGCGCACTCTCTACGCTTTTAGACTCTTTCGCCTGTTTTTCTGTGCAACAACTGAGCACTCTCTCCGCTTTTAGACTCTTTGGCCCGTTTTTCTGCTCAACAACTGAGCACTCTCTCCGATTTTAGACTCTTTGGCCTGTTTTTCTGCGCTACAACTGAGCACTCTCTCCGATTTTAGACTCTTTGGCCTGTTTTTCTGCGCTACAACTGAGCACTCTCTCCGCTTTTAGACTCTTTGGCCCGTTTTTCTGCGCTAGAACTGAGCACCCTCTCCGCTTTTAGACTCTTTGGCCCGTTTTTCTGCATCACAACTGAGCACTCTCTCCGCTTTTAGACTCTTTGGCCCGTTTTTTCTGCGCTACAACTGAGCACTCTCTCCGCTTTTAGACTCTTTGGCCCGTTTTTCTGCATCACAAGTGCGCACTCTCTCCGCTTTTAGACTCTTTGGCCCGTTTTTCTGCGCTAGAAATGCGCACTCTCTCCGCTTTTAGACTCTTTGCCCCGTTTTTCTGCGCTAGAAATGCGCACACTCTCCGCTTTTAGACTTCTTGGTCCGTTTCTGACACCTAGCGTTCAAACTTTGAATCTCACATTATAAAAACCTGCTTAACAGTGGGCCAACTTTCATTCTTTTTCTAAAATACCTCGCGGGCCGCTCCAAAAAAGGTGTAAAATGTATTGAGATTCATTATTCTGTAAGTAGAAGTATAATATACGACTTTCACATTTTGAACTGAATTGCTGAAATAAAGTAGCTTTTCAATGATATTCTATACATATTTTTTAAATGCACTAGTATATATATGTGTGGCCAATAAAGTATGTTCAGTCTCCTCCAAAAGTTTCGGAACAGTGAGGCCAGTTCTTTTATTTCTACTGTAAACTTAATATATAGTTGCACCCACTGACATCACTACATGTGTGCAGGTGTGATGGATCACAGTATAAACCAATAGGGAGTCAGAATGCTATATGTTTATACTTCTCTACATCCAATCATAATCAGATTCACTCTATCTGGATGGAGAGATTTATCTGGATAGGGGTTTTATTGAACGATGAGAAGCCGGAATGAAAACCAGCTAAAATGAAATAAGAGTAAAAAGTAGAAAGTTCAGATAATTGTGTGAAAATGTAAAATAATTCCTCCAGTAAAGTATAGATAACCGACTTCTCTACTTCCTTAAGATATTGAAGTAATTGAACTTTAGTACTTGACACTTCTGACCACTTTTAGTTCTTTTCAGAGCCTTTTATAGAGTCCTGTCACGTTGTTTGCATACATGGCTTTATTTATGATGCTTACCAGCCTTAGAACCTCAAGTTAACATCTCCCCAGAGTATTTAGGTTTGTTTAACACTGTTTTTAAGTTACTACATGATTCTTTATGTGTTCCTTCATAGTCTGATAGATCACTTCACTATTCATTTATTATGTAGGAAAAAATAAAAACATTGAAGAGATGTGCCCAAACATTTGACAGGTACTGTATGCACATACATATATGAGATTTGTCACATATGAAATATATGGCCTTATAAATTTACATATATATGCAAACGGTATGCAAATAGGTTTGTTTCTATTTTGTTTGCTTGAGTGTCTTTAGTGTGTGAGTTTGTGTGTGTGTGTGTGTGTGTGTGTGTGTGTGTGTGTGGTTAGATGAATATCCTGGTTGGATCTGAGAGGAACAGTGAGGATCTAAATCAGCCGAATCAACAGCTGGACTTCTCCTTACCTCACCACATCAAACACACAGCCGCCGAAGTGTGTCTGCCCGTGCGTATGTCCGTTCGCGTGTGTGCGTAAGTGTGTGTGTGTGTGTGTGTGTGTGTGTGCGTTAGTGTGTGTTTAAGGATGTGGAGGACAGTGTTGTTCAAAATCTAAAAGACCACAAATCTGGGAATTTTAAGAAATGTAAAAAACGTTGTTCCTGTACTTTAAATACTCTAATGTGTTATATTGTCTATATTTATAAAAAACTAAACACTAAAATTCCCATCCAAATCATTGAACTCAGGTGTTCCTGAATCACTCTTCTATCTCCGTAGGTGCATAAAAGAAGCAGACTGCTTCTACAAACACTAGTGACAGAATGTGTAAGACTGGTGGAGGAGGAGAACATGATGCCAAGATGCATGAAAAAAAACTGTGAATATGAATATGAACCTTTATACAACACTTTGTTCCAACCTCACAATCTGACAGCCAGAACGCTAACCAGCCAGGCTAGGCTAAGCTACGCTAAGCTTATGCTGAGCTAAAGCAAGCTACGCTAACCTAACCACAGTCCAGCCGGCTAGCTAAAACCAACACCACCCAGCAAAACAAGCAGAAATGCTCAAAAAATGCGCAGCGTTCACCTGAAGACGACTCCAGGGAGCAGGAGAGGAGAGTATTAGTGTTATTTCACGCTCCTAACGTTTACCATCTTCACTTATTCCCAATTTTGATTTCAAGCTAACTTTCGTGGTGTTAGTCTGTATAAACCATACACCGTTTTGTAGTTAAGTTTCAGTTCTGTTACAGTTCTCTTGTGGTGGAACTACTTCTTGGCGGAAGGCTCAGTCCATATTAAAGCATGTTCAAACTGAATTTCTTAAAGTTATTTGATTTATTTTCTTAATTCATTTTGTAAAAAAAAAACTGTTGTATAAAAGCAATAGAACACTCGAGGTCGTGTGTTATCACAAATAATGCTTAAGCATTATTTGAGATCTGAAAGCTCTGCATCTTTTTTCTCATTCTCTTTAAATAAATGTTCTAAATGACAATATTTTTATTTCTGATTCAGAAACTGATTGGTCTTTTATTTTATTTTCCAGAGCTGTACTGTATGTGTGGCCCAGTTCTTTATTTCTACTGTAGACTTAATATGTAGTTGCAAATCCTTTGCTTGCAATAACTGCCTCCATGCTTTGGCCCACTGATATTACTAAACATTTGCATTGTTTTTGAGATGCTTTTCCAGGCTTGGTGTTTGTTTTGGGGGTTACTCCCTTCAGTCTCCTCTTTATCAGGTATCGTGCATGCTTCATAGCGTTTAAAGCCCCACTAGGTAGGATTTCCTTGATTTTTTCCTTGATCTTTTTAAAGAAGTAAAATTGCTGCTTGAAACTCACTGCAGCGCTGCGTTGAGGTGTAATAGGAGGAATAGCGGTGCTCTCGTGTCTGTGCTGGAGCTCCTCTGAGCTCAAACCAGACTCTGTAAGTTTCCCGAGGTGGTCGCGACCAACGCTCGCGAGAACTGCGACCTGCTTTCCGACCTTTAGTTCCAACAGTTACTACTGTTCAAGAACTACTGGTTCGTTCTTTACAAACTAACATACAGACACTCTGGCAGAAGCTGCAAAGAGACCGAATATGTCTGTGAAAGCCAGAAAACGAGAAAGAGAAACTAAAATCCGCCTGAAACATTTATTACACTCTGCAACTGTAGGGGGAGCCCACGAGCACAAAACCTTAAACCTTAATCCTACCTAGTGGAGCTTTAAGTCTGGGGATTGATTAGAACAGTCTTCTCACAATCATTTGTACTCAGTTTTAGAGTTTTGGTTATGGTTGTAATGGTATTGGTTTACCACTGTACACTGTACTGTTCACAGCTAGTGTACAATACATACACATAATACTTTTTAACTTTTTGTTCTAACCAGTTTAGGAATGCAACTTGGCTTGTCAGATTAAACTAAAATTAATGTTTCTTCAGTTTCTAATCTAATCCCTGGCGTGTGTCTACATAAAAGTGTGTGTGTGTGTTTAAGAAACTGAACCATTACACAATTGTTATCACACCACTACAGTTTTAAAGAGCTGTTGGCTGGAGGATTTAAAAAAGCAATCAAAATGAAATGATCCTCCACCGTAAACTCTGAACGACTTCAAGTCCAGCACTTTTATCTGTATTAGTGGATGTTTGATGGCGCTGTCGGCTGCAGATATTGTATTTGAAAAGCATCCCAGCATAACAGGCGAGTGTGACGGCTGCTATTGACCCGGGCGGCCGTGCCGAGTCTCAGCTGTTCTTTATCAGACTGGATCAGGCCCTGTTTTCTCATCACAGAACAGGACAGGTCCAGAACATCCTGCGCTTCTGCTCCTCCAAAGATAAACCCGTTCGGATCCAGCGGTCCGGCCGCGCTGATCCGCCGGGTCATGATGTGGCAGTAATTCAGTACCGTATCGGTGTGGGTTTAACAGGGAGGGACTTTTCCTCTCATGGCATTTTGTATGTTTTCCGTTGATTAGCTGTGGTCTATGGGACACTGCCTACTGTCTCCAACTGATAAATCACCCCTAAAAGAAGAAGAGCATCATCATACAGTGATACAGTGTGATGTAAAATATACAGTTGTGGGTGTTGACAAGGGACTGTAGGGGTTAAAACACATTTTGTTTTAGTTTTTTAAATGTTTTTAAGCATAATTAACAGTAGAGTGCTTTGAAAAGATGCCAGTTTTCTTCTATTTGAGATGTTTAAAGCTTTCAGATCATGCAACTAATATTAATATAAGATAAAGACAGCATTATGCACTTTTTAACTATTTAAACTTTTTAAATGTTCATCTTATTTAATGCATTTAAGATTTATTGATCTCAAAATCAGTGTGAAAAGCAAATATTTCAATATCTTAATGAAATAAAAATTAAATAATAACAATATATAAAAAATAAAGAGACCACTACGAAATGATCAGTTTCCCTGATTTTATCGCTGTTTTATTCTAGAAACTATTGACCACATTTTGTTCAAATTCCTAATAAATTTATTTTTCATTTAAGAGCATTTATTTGCACAACGTGAAACAATTGGCTAAAATAATGAAAAAAGATGCATTGTTTCAGACACCCAATTCTTATTCATTTAGAAACAACGATTCTAAAGTTTAAGAGTTCAGAAATCAATATTTGGTGGAATAACCCTGGTTTTTAATCGTAGTTTGCATGCATCTTGGCATCATGTTCTCCTCCACCAGTCTTACACACTGCTTTTGGATAACTTTATGCTGCTTTACTCCTGGTGCAAAAATTCAAGCAGTTCAGTTTGGTGGTTTGATGGCTTGTGATCATCCATCTTCCTCTTGATTATATTCCAGTGGTTTTTAATGGAGCTCAGGTCTAAAGATTGGGCTGGCTATGACAGGTATTTATCTGGTGATCCTTTATTGCCTCACTGACCTAGCTCTCACTGTGATTTGTTGATTGAACTACCTGCACCATGTTTGGAAGCTGTACTTTATCCTGGCTAGCTCTCACTGTGAATTGTAGAGGATAAAACTACCTCCACCATGTTTAGCAGCTGTCCTTTTTCCTGGATAACTCTCACTGTGAGTTGTAGAGGATAAAACTACTTGGAAGCTGCAATTTATTGCAATTTATTCTGGCTGGCCATCACCTGTGAAACTTCTACAATACCACCACCATGTTTGGGAGCTGTACTTTATCCTGGCTAGCTTTGAATGTGAGCTTCAGAGGATAAAACTACCTCCACCATGTTTGGAGGCTATACTTTTTTCTGAATAACTCTCATTGTGAACAGTAAAGGACGAAACTACCTCCACCATGTTTAGCAGCTTTCCTTTTCCTGGTTAGCTCTCACTGTGAGTTGTAGAGGATGAAACTACCTCCACCATGTTCGGAAGCTGTGCTTTATCCTGATTTGAAGCCATATTTTATTATTTATAAGTGAATCTGTAGAAATGTATCTCTCTGAACACGGTTAAAATTTACAGGTGAAGGAATATAAAAAGTTAGTCTAGTTCCATTATGCCTTTCTTTAATTTGTGGCCTTTTCCACTCCCCAAATAAAACAGCTGTTTTTAAACCATTGCTTCACTTTTACCAGAAACTCCTACCTTGTATTTCCTTTTACTGGACAAACTGTTAACTCCTCCATCATTAAAACACCACCTGCAGCTCATCTGCTGCCCATACAGTTTATCTAAAGCATCTAACTCTAACCCATTAATCAGAGCCCAGTTCTGACCACAGAGCAGCTCTTATCCAGTGATTATTGGGTGGTGGTGTGTTCTCAGCAGAGGTGTGGTGTGGGTGGGTGTTTATCAGGCATATCTAGGTGGAGATTGGTCAGAAATGGTCCACCATCCAACACAAATCCAGATAAAACATCTCTGTGGTCAGCTGGTCACTGGGGATTTGTGGGCACCATTAAACTGGTGCTGCACTTTATGCACTTTATGGATTTTGTCTCACTTTTAAACTTTTAAATACGTTTATTTAAGAAATAAAGAAGAACATTACTTGGAGATTTAAAAATATACAGTGGTGTAAAAAGTATTTGTCCCCTTATAGATCTCTTTTGATTTAGCATTTTCATCATACTTACGTTTTTCAGATTATCAAACAAACTTTAATATCAAGCATAAATGTAAATTTAAAATGTAAATGTAAAAAGCACTGAATAAATGTAAAAAGAAATTACTCCAAAAGGGCATGGACATCTCATCCAGGAGGTCACAAAAGAACCCAGAACAACATTTAAAGAACTCCAGGTCTCACTCGTCTCGTTTAAGATCAGTGTTAATGTGTAAATGGTCTCTTCATGGGAAGAGGGGGTTCCAAAATAATGATTCCTAAAACTTTGGGTAAAATATCTTTGGACTGACATGACAAAAGTGGAACTTTTTGAAAGGTGTGCGTGGTGGTAGTATGATGGCCTTCAGCTGCTTTGCTGCTTCAGGGTCTGGATAATGTGCTGTAATAGATGGAAGCAGGAATTCTGCTGTTTACCAGACAATCCTGAAGGAGAATCAGAATCCAACCATCTGTTCGTGACCTCAAGCTCAGTTGTACTTGGGTTCTGCAGCAGGACAATGACCCAAAGCTCACAAAATGAAGGTTTTGGATTGGCCCAGTCAAAATTAAAATTAAAGTAAAAATATGCTGGATGATAGATCTCCAGGTAGGGTTTTAGTAAACACTAAATTTGATGAAAGGGCTAAAGTTTTTGCCTGTGCTGTGGATCGAGAATTGATTATAAAGTATATAATTTGGACTTAAGTGATGAAGGTGATGAAAACAAGAAAAGCAAGAGTTGTCTGTTGGTTAGCGTAGCAACATGCACTAGGTATTGGATGTTGTTATAGGAGCCTCATTGGTGAGTATGAGTACTAGTTAGCATGTGAGCATATAGTATCGAAACTGATACCAATTCCAATGTCAGTATTCATGATTCTTTAAGTTTTTACACTCAAAGCAATGGTGGATTCTTCCAAATCTCTCGAAATGCAGAGCAAATGCTATGGATTTTGGTTATTTTATGATCCAGTCAATAGATACAGTAAATCTACAGCTATCTAGAAATCTATGCAATCATCAATTCTCACTGTGCACATGAATCATTACCATAGATCACTTTAAAATTACAGGCTTTTAACTTTGCTGAATGCTCTTCAAGCCCCAGTGGAAAAGCCCACTCTGCCATTGTTCCTCTGGTTGTTCTGGATCCAGGATACTCCCATCCCTCAGAGCCGAGACTCGCACCTCCACCAGGAGCCTCCCCAACGGCGGGTCATAAGTCTTCCAGCTTTTCTATTGCCGGAAGAGCGCATGATAGTAAATAATGGCCGCTCTGATGTAATATATGGTGTGAACGGGTTGCAATGCAACCGAAGATAATCTGGAGATCTGGAGAACTGGGGCAATTGATACCGTTTCCTTCCCTTTAGGGAGGATATTGGCCATCCTTTAAAGAGCGCTTGGCGTGGCTTGTTGCCGTTGAGGTTTGTTATTGTGCCTGACTGTGTATCCAGGAGATACAGGAGCCCCCAACAAATAATGTACTGGACTTTTATCCAATAAAATAAAATAAAATCATAAAATGAAAGGAAATTAACCTGGATTTCCTCCTAAAAACACTGGAACCGGCTGGAGAAGAGCCAGGACACTAATGATTCATTAAGCAATCGTTGATTGAGATTGAGCTCAGGTGTACTTGGGTTCTGCAGCAGGACAATGACCCAAAGCACACAAACAAGTCCAAAGACCACCTCTGAATGGCTAAAAAAAAAACAAAATGAAGATTTTGTAGTGGTTGAGATGCTGTGGATGAGCTTTTGGTGGTTTCAGAGTTCTAATTTGAAGTTAAAATTGGCTAAATTTGATGAAAGGGCGAGAGATGATGCTAAAGTCTCTGTCTGTCTTTCATTCTCTCACATGCTGTGGATCTAGGATTGATCATTGGCAAATTTTTATCTATAATCAGTCTCTGGCCATTTGCCAGCTTGTATCTCTTTACTGATTCAGAATTTGATTCACTCAATTAATAATTATACATATCAGACTCGCTCCAGTGGCTGGATCACCTGTCAGGTACCGAGAGTTTTTACTGAACTGGGAAAATCTGCTTTTAGCTACAGAGCAGCAGCAGCGAGCTGAAATTCACTACAGGAAACATTGAAGCTCAGCTCACTGGGAATCACTGAATCATTTTAAACTTTTAGTTTATAATCACCATCAGAAAGCATGTGATTGTTTAAATTGATTTAATTGATTTTTTTATTAGTTTCTTTTTATTATATTATTTTTTAATTAATTTAATTCATTATTTATTTATTTATTTATTTATTATTACTTTTATTGTTTTATTCTAATGTTTAATATTTTCATTCTTGTTCTTAGTTCTATTTTTTATTTTATCATTTCTTATCATTCTTAACACTTTACTTTATTTTTACTCTTATCTTTTTTCTTATTTTATATTTTATAATTTTTTTGTTTTAACTTTTTATGTGTCAATAAGTTTTTTATGGTATTTCAGAGTTTTCTGTTTTACATATATATTTTATATATATATATATATATATATATATATATATATATATATATATATATATATATATATATATATATATATATATATATATATATATATATATATAAATGTTGATTTTTTTTTTTACTATTTTATTCCTTATTATTTCTAATTTATTATTAAATGTGTTCAATCCCTTTGATGTTCTAAAGGCTCGGCAACATTGTAAATGAGGGTCACCCTCAATGTTTTTCCTGAGTGAAAATAAAGGTTGATTAATTGATTGATTAATTGATTGATTGATTGATTATATATGTACATAATTTGGGTTTAAAATGATGTAGTTGACAGAAACAAGAGAAGCAACGAGAAACAAGAATGTGCACTAGATTGAGCCCTGAGTACGAGTACACTGGCACTAGCTGGAGAAGAGCCAAGACGTTAATGATTCATTAAACAATCATTGCTTGAGATTTTTTACCAGACAATCCTGATGGAGATTGTCTGGCCATCTGTTCGTGACACCAAGCTCAGGTGTACTTGGGTTCTGCAGCAGGACAATGACCCAAAGCACACAAACAAGTCCAAAGTCCACCTCTGAATGGTTAAAAAAAATAATCCGTTTTGAAGTGGCCCAGTCAAAGTCTGATTGAGTCAAAGTTCTAACTTGAAGTTAAAAAGGGCGAGAGACAATGCTAAAGTCTCTGTCTTTCATTCTTTCACTCATTTTTTCCCATGCTGTGGATCAGGGATTGATTATATATATACATATTCTGGATTTGAATGATGAAGTTGACAGAAACAAGAATGTTCACTAGATATTAGATGTTGATATGGGAGCCTCGTTGTTGAGTACGAGTACACTGGCACCAGCTGGAGAAGAGCCAGGACGATAATGATTCATCAAACAATCGTTTCTTGAGATTGAAACAGAGAAAGTGACGTCAGCTTGAGACGTTTTATTTTACCTGAGAGCCTGGAGTCGTTTATACGCTCGCAATTCTATATTGGACGGCTGTGATTTAATTGAAAAATAAATTGACGTTGGCGTCCTCCATCATTACATCCAGACTGTCTCAGTTTGTGTTTCGAAAGGTCAGAGATATCCATGTCGCGGTTCTATTTCTCTTTCTCTTACTAAAATCTGTGGTCTGATAATGATCGTCCTCCTCGGAAATTTGCTCTGAGTAAGCACGCTCTGAGCTGAGCTGAGTTTTGGTAAGAGATGAAAATAAAACACGGACGTGGCCTTGCACATATTGGCAATCAAAATGATTTATGTACAGTGCTTGAAAAAGCAAAGGCAGCACCCGAGAGCCTCCGCCTGCGGCTTTCTCCGCTGACTCCACCGTCCAATCTCTTTTGAGACGGCACACAACGAAGCTGTAATTGGTGGAGACGATGTGTCTCAGGTTCTCCACCTTTTGTGAAGATCATCTGACTCATTGTTTGACTTCTAGTCTGTCCTAAAGAGAAGAGATCAGAGAGGAAGTCTTGACAAGTGTCCCCAGCACTTGTCAAGACGGCTGCCAGCGTTTCTTTGGAACAGAAAAAGAGGACGAAGAAAGAGAGAGAGAGAGACTGTAGGCACTTCAGAAGGAATAGACTTTCTCCACCTGGTGCTTCTGCTGTCTGTCCTCCTTCCGTTCTTCTGTCGGAAAAAGAGAAGCATGAGAAGCTAACCGCTAAAACAGATGGAGAAAGGGAGGCAATGTTCTGAGAATTGAGTTTGTCGTCTGCACACCTTCCAGCGGGGACATGTTTCTAGGATTAGGCACAATTTGGTGGCGTAGCTTCAGTGCATGCAGTTTAGGTCCATATTGAAAACCTCAGAATATAGTCATGAGGAAGATGGATGATCACAAGCCATCAAAGCACCAAACTGAACTGCTTGAATTTTTGCACCAGGAGTAAAGCAGCATAAAGTTGCTTTGGACAAAAGCGTCTGCCAAATGTAATGTAATGTAATGTAATGTAATGTAATTTGTTCAGACCACCCCATAAAACATTTTCAAGAACAAGTGGTACAGGTTTCTATGATCCAATTTTTTTTTACTGTTAAAAAGTTTAAAAGTTATGGTCATATTTGTGACTATAAACCATATTTTTTATAGTTTTATAGTTTATTATTATTTTTTAACTTGCCATTGCTCTGCTTTAACTGCTATTTACGTGTTTTTTTTACATTCAAGCAGACTGTTTAATGTTCCCAATAAAAACTTAAGGAATTATCATTAAATTAAATTAAATATACATTAAATAGATATATATATATTTTTTTACTCAGTAACGGGGAGTTTTCCAGTGTAGTGAAGTAGATTACTTGTGTCAAAATGAACTTGAGTAAAAGTAAAATTACCTATTTTAAAAATTACAAATGTACAAATTACTAATAAAATCTACTCAATTACAGTAATGTGAGTTAATGTAATTCGTAACCTTCCACCTCTGGTTTTTACCAACATCAAATTATCTGCAAACAATCATCTTTATTTCTACAACAATGGCTAAAAAAAAATCATTTTAATTAACTGAAAAAGCTACTTGCGCCATAATTTCAGCAAATAAACAACATTTACAGCGTACCTGTTGACCCTTCAGAGTGTTCGTAAGCTGTTTATGAACACTGTCACTCTCTGAACATCTTGACTCTTACAAAATTACAAAATCCTGAGAACTGTGAGAGAGAGAGAGAGAGAGAGAGAGAGAGAGAGAGAGAGAGAGAGAGAGAGAGAGAGAGAGAGAGATTGATGTTTTGTGTTTAGAATTTAAAGTGTTCCTACTTTCAGTGAAGTTGATTCATATTAAACAAACAATTCAAGTTGTACAGACTGTACTAAAACACATATGACGTCCATGAACCAGTGGGACATCCCTTTATGCACCAAATACATCTCATTCAGTGAACTATTGTGAGATATTGAGAAAGACCACAACTCAATTAACCCAGTCTCCTGCTCCATAGCCCAATATATACATGCAATATATACAGTCAAAAGTTTGGACTCTCCTTAAACGAAGTGTTTTTTTTTAATTATTATTTTACTAGAGTCTCCTGGAATTCAGGCTTTCAGTTAACAGCTGTGCTGCTGAACGCATCAAGAGTTAATTACTTGAATTTCTTGCCTCTTAATAAAGTGTTTGAGAGCATCAGTTAAAGTAAAGTAGTGAAGAGGTAGAGTTACAGGTATACAGTGAATAGTGAATATTTGAATAATGTTTGAATCCAGATTATGAAAAAACTACTCATCTACACCGGAAAAAAAATATTGTTTTGTTTTGACTCATTTAAGTTGTAAATATATACTTCTAGTATATTAGTATTATAAGTTAATTCAACTTACAGTCAAAGCTAGAAGAAAAAAAAAAAAAAAAAATATATATATATATATATTATAAGCTGGTTGAAATCCGAATTTTTAATTTGGCTTAAAAATCATTTTTAAGTTCTTTGAACTCATTTGATTGAGTTGTACTGGCTGATAGGTTCATGCAACTTGATAATATTAGTTCTTTTTAGATTGTAACGAAAAAAAAAAAAATAAGAAATAAAACTCAATCAATCTAAAAAGTCTTTGAAAGTATCCTTAAGTCATGATGAAACTGGCTCTAATCAGGTTCGCCCCAGGAAAGGAAGAGCAAGAGTTTCCTCTGTTGTACAGGATAAGTTCATCAGAGTTACCAGCCTCAGAAACCACAAGTAAACAGCTCCCTAGATAAAAACAAAAAAACATTTTTTTTACTGTTACTCTATACATCCAGTTCTATCTCAGCTCATCTCATTCTTTAACTTTCCATAAGCATCGCTGAACACCAGCTCAAAATACTGAGATCTTAATTTCAGGTCCATAACAGCAGGAATGTCTATAAACTGGTGAAATTTACCCTAAAACACCAACAAATGGAAGTTTGAATAAAGTTTATTGTTAGATATGTAAGTTTTGCTTCGACAATCAGTAATCAGATAATCAGGTTCAGGTTCAGTAACTCTATCAGTGTATTAAAGCAGGACGTTTTCCTCATACCTGCAGAGAACAGGGTGGACAGAGACAGTGATCATCATCACAGAGACAGAGAGATACAGGAAGAACCGTGTATCTGTGTATCTTAGAACCATAACGTATTAATGTTCTGCAAGGTTTAGGCTGTTCCCAATGGGCACTTAATCATAGATACAATTTTAGACATGCATTTATACCAGCATGGCCATCAACACCAGCATGACACTTAAAGTGTTACTTATAACCCAAAAGAGCCTCTTAGACACCATTTAAAAACTTTGTAAAGTTCCTTACAGCACTCAGTGACATAAACTAAACATCCTGAGAGCATCACAGGACAGTGATCATCCAATAAACTGCTCTATAGAATTGTTTCTCGTTACATATAATGAGTTTTAACACTATTTATAGAATGAAATGCGGATTAAAATACAAGTTATGAAATTGTTGTTCTCATGTATCTTATCACAATAAGAAAAAATTCAAACATAAACTGGTTTAGGCAGATTTTATAATGTGCCAAAATAATAAAGCGTCAAAACTTTAAAAACTGTGTGGTTTTTAAATGCCCAGAGCTGTCAAGTAGCACACATATAGGTAGCACTAAGCTAAGCTAAGCTAAGCTGGCTACAATGTGGTTGGGGTGCAATCTACAGCTCTGGAAAACATTAAGAGAGCACTTAAAAATGATGAGTTTCTTTGATTTTATTAAATTAAAATCTCTGGAATATAATCAAGAGGAAGATGGATGATCACAAGCCATCAAACCACCAAACTGAACTGCTTGGATTTTTGCACCAGGAGTAAAGCAGCATAAAGTTATCCAAAAGCAGTGTGTAAGACTGGTGGAGGAGAACATGATGCCAAGATGCATGAAAAAAAAAACTGTGATTAAAAACCACCAGGGTTTTTCCACCAAATATTGATTTCTGAACTCTTAAAACTTTATGAATATGAACTTGTTTTCTTTGCATTATTTGAGGTCTGAAAGCTCTGCATCTTTTCTTTTTTTGTTATTTCAGTCATTTCTCATTTTCTGTAAATAAATGCTCTAAATGAGAATATTTTTATTTGGAATTTGGGAGAAATGTTGTCTGTAGTTTATAGAATAAAACAATAATGCTCATTTTACTCAAACATAAACCTATAAATAGCAATCATCATAGCAGGATAATCATTCAGGATATTTTCAAACACAAGCTGCTGTATCTGTGAACACATATTGTATGGAGTTTGGCTAAATGGCTAATTTTAGCCATTTTTCACTAATCAACATTAACGTAAAGCGACAAAGCCAACAATTGGGCTTAAATTTGGTGGACACAACAAATAAATCACGTGACTAAAGCTCTAGAATCAGGAGGAATGTCCAGTAACTCTCTGTATGATGATCTGATGGAGGGAGGTCACGGTTTACAGAGTGTTAAAAGCCCAGTTTAATCAGCGCCGGGTCGAGGTGTGTCAAACCGTGCATCCGTTACCGGCAGCCCCTCCGTGCTTCAGTCCGACGCTCAGATCCAGGCTGAGGAGGAAATGCTGCTAGGCGTTCATTAACTGCAGTGTTTGGTTATTTGCTTTACAGGTGGAAGTGTGGAGGCTTTTCACTGTCGCAGGAAAAACACACTCCCTCACCTCGCCAATGTCCACATCCTCCCTTTCTGGCTCTTTCGATTAATCCTGCATTACCACTTAATGACTTCCTTTTCCCACGAGCTAAACAAACAGACCCATCGGCCCGGCGCTTCCTCTCGCTGCAGCTCCGGCTCGGGTCAGGCTGCTCCGGCCGGGCAAGGGCGGGGGCTGGGTGGCCCGAGGAGCCGCCCAGGTTGCACTCAGATCTCCACTGACGTACGCTGGACGTGTCTTTTAAGATGTGTGTGTGTGTGTATATATATATGGATGGATTTCCACTTCAGTTTCTGAATCAGAATTTCTCTGATTTTGCTATGTATAGGTTTATGTTTCAGTAAAATGAACATCGTTGTTTTATTCTATAAACTACAGACAACATTTCTCCCAAATTCCAAATAAAAATATTGTCATTTAGAGCATTTATTTACATGGAATAACCCTGGTTTTTAATCACATTTCTTTTCATTTTCATGCATCTTGCCATCATGTTCTCCTCCACCAGTCTCACACACTGCTTTTGGATAACTTTATGCTGCTTTACTCCTGGTGCAAAAATAATTCAAGCAGTTCAGTTTGGTGGTTTGATGGCTTGTGATCATCCGTCTTCCTCTTGATTATATTCCAGAGGTTTTTAATTTGGTAAAATCAAAGAAACTCATCATTTTTAATTATCATTTTTAAGTATCAAAGTACTGTTCATCCTTTTCTTACCTGGAGGTCTCTCATTCAGCCAATTTAAGCTCCAATGTAGAACTGTGAAAACAACCAAAATAGTGTTGAAAATAGCGTTTTTTCAAGTCAAAATAACGAACAATTTAATCACGATCACATATTTTTATAGTTAACTGATTATTGAAGTGGTCATGTATTTAAAAATCCAACGAAACTATCCTTTAAGAACAAAAGCTTAGGCGGTGCCACAGAGTCCTACAGTGCACTACCCCACCCCCCAAAACACTTTTTTCTAAAAGCCATAATGACTATAATGTTCTATTAAAATGTTAATGTTGATAATAGATTTTGGAAATTTGCACTAGGCTACCTAGAGTTTCAGCTGCATATATGTCCATTGAAAATGAATGTATTTTACATACAGTAGAATGTAAATATATTAAGGAAGTTTAGTTGGACTGGAGTTTGTCTGTCTGGAGTTCTCTTGAGTCTCTGCACGGATCATCTTTATACTAGGCTACATACAAGATATGTACATTAAGATGAAACTGGCTCTCATCAGTTCATCAGAGTTACCAGCCTCAGAAACCACAAGTTAAAAGCTCCCCTGTTGTTCCTTAAAAGTGTTAAACCAACCAAAATACTCTGTGAAGCATTTCACTCTGATGAACTCTTGCTCTTCCTTTCCTGGGGCAGTCCTGATGAGTGCCAGTTTCACCATTTTAATGTTTTTAATGGTCTTTTTTGCGACTGCACTAGAGGATACTTTCTTAAAACGTTTTGGATTGACTGACCGTCATTTTTTAAAGTATTTTTTTTCTTTATTCACCGTATACCTGTAACTTTACCTCTTCACAACTTTACAATTCAAGTAATTAACTCTTGGTGAGTTCAGCACAGCTGTTAACTGAAATCCTGAATTCCAGGTGACTCTACCTCATAAAAATGACTGAAAAAATTGGAAGGACAATTTGTATAGTATACATTTTGACTGGTACCATATATTAATAAATGGAATTGCATTGTCCATACTGCCCCTGTGTTTTTCTGATTTGGGATTCTACCGTATTTCTACACATCCAGTAATACAGAGCTTTATTTCCCGCACTCAGAGCGAGGTGGGTGGGGGTGGAGGGGGGAGTTTGGCCACAGTTCCAGGTCAGGAAAAGGAGCTGTAACTGGGAGGACAGGGGAGGTGATGGGGGTCAGCAGGACTGGAGCGAGGGCTGAACTTTGGCCTCTCTGGTCAGTCTGACCGGACCTCCCTATCCTCAGCGACCGGCCGAGAATAAGCGAGGTTCAGGGAGAGATTGCATCAGAGCCACTGACCCCTCGTATCTCCCGATGATATCACTGTCTGTATAAATCACGCTAGGTGTTTTTATATCCGCCCTGTGTTTCGCTGTGAGATAGATGAGCTGCGAGTTTCGGATTCTGGTTATCTTCACGATAACGAGGTCTGGCTCTCTCAATCTCCAGAGAGATTACAGGAGTCCAAGACATGCCTCACACATTCAGAGCAGAGTTTCAGGAGTATCAGAGTCTATTTCAGGACTTCTACTACACTGACGTCAGTGGAATTTAATCAGAAAGAGATATACTTCTTATTTTATCTCAGGCCAATCATCAAATTCACATTTATACAGATGTAGCGTGTCCGCCAAGATGTGCTTGGCTATGAGGTCAATGTGTAACAATGAGGTCTAACATCTAGACTCACAACACTGCAAAAAATCCATGGGCAAAAACTAGAAAAAATATATGCAAATTAAGACAAATATATGTATATTAAGCAAAAAAATCTGCCAATGGGGTAAGCAAAATATTCTTAGTAAGATTTCTTATAAAAAGCAATGGCAAAGTCTCAAAATGAGTGAAGTAACACCTAAATCAAGCAAAAAAGTCACTGTTTTTGGACACAATAATCAGAATAACTTGATGGCTGCTTGATTTTGCTTATTTTGAGTTCAAATTACTTAAAATAAGGTGCACATTCTAAGTAAGAATGGTTAAGAAAATTATTATCCCTAAAATAAGCAAAATAATCCAACACTTACACAATGATTGGTAAGACAAAAAGTCTTATCAGAGAAGAAAATAAGATTTATTGCCTTAAATGTAGAAAATTTCACTTGCTAAGATTTCGTTTTTTTTGCAGTGAAGCAAGGTCTATTTTTTCAGCTCTATAGAGAATATATGTCTATAATTGCAGACTGTAGTTGTGTATCTGTTTCTCTGTATACTTTATTATTATCCTCCTTATTTTCACCCTGTTCTTCAATAATCAGAACCCACAGGATAGAAAACCACTAGAAGACCATTTAGGTGCTCTTATCTGGGGAGCTGTTTTTAACTGGCGGTTTCTGAGCCTGGTAACTCTTGAGGAGGGAACTCTTGCTCTTCTTTTGCTGGGGCGGTCCTGATGAGAGCCAGTTTCATCATAACATTTTTGATGGTCTTTTCTCGCTTAAGTAGTGAAACCTTGGTGTTTAAAAACTCCAGCAGCACTGCTGTGTCTGATCCACTCGTGCAACTCAGGTGAGGAAGGCTCTTAACCCTCAATATCTCTGGATGTGTCTTCTGAAGGTATTCACTACTTTGTATGGGTGTTCACTAGAGGTGTAACGGTACAGAAAATTCACGGTTCAGTTCACACCTCGGTATAAACCCCACAGTTCGATATGTTTTCGGTATGTTTGGTGGAAAAAATAAAGAGGCTGGGCATTCTGTAGAGCCTCTCCTTTATTAACTTCATAATAACAATGAATCCTCATTATAATCATGTTTAGTTGTTTGGAATGGAATTATGTAACAGGGCTCAAGCTCCTTTATTAAATGCTTGAAACCAGGTTTCTCTCCTACTGTCACAGACATCCCAAGTTGCAAAAGTTGATTTCAGGGAGGTTACACCCCCCCGCCCGCCCCAAAAAAAAAACAAAAAAAAAAACTTGCGCACACACACCAAAGGATAACGAAACTTTACTTTTATATTAATTTATTTTACTTTTTTTTTTATTAAATTTAGAGTATTCAGAGGTGAAATTAGTTTATCTTTTTTCTTTTTGGAAGGCCCTACCTCTGCTTTCCTATTTTTTTTTTTTTTTTTGGAAAAAAAGCCTTTATTTGACAAAAATTGACAGTTACAATATCACAAAAAATGGCACAACATCAAAAACATTTCATATCATATTACAATAATTATTAATATTGCCTCCGCCATGATCTGCTTTCTCTCACTCACTGAACAAATCCCGTCCGGGAGGGGGGAAAAACACTGCCCGCCCACACTAAAAACTGATTGGCTGTCTCACAGACTCTTTCCAGAGAACAGGCCAATCAGAACCCTCTCTGTTTTCTCTCTCTCCTTCCCACACGGGATTAGAGAAAAAAAAGTCTGTGGCCTGTGTGTGGCGTTTGAGGCACTCGTTCTGAATTCCGGGAGATTAAATGTGACTCGTGGGCATCAGGGAGCCACTGCCGAAATGCAGGAGACTCCCACAGCTTCAGGGAGACTTGGTTTGTCTGCTGTCATCCTGAGAGGATCCAACTTTTAGATCTTGTTTTAACAAACAAAAAATGAACCTGATTGTGGCGCTTTATTATGTGATTAAACGACACATATTTCTTTTCCTAAACATATTGAGAGAGAGAAAGAGAGGATGTGCACATGCACAAGAGAGAGAAAAAGAGAGAGGGCGAGAGAGAGAGAGAGAGAGAGAGAGAGAGAGAGAGAGAGAAAGGGTAAGAGAAGATCTCCTATAGCTGTACCATGTATTCTGCGTGTTTCATAAAGAATACATGTCCCGTACAGTAGTGTTCACGGATGGGTTAAAATTGGAGGCCAATCCCATCTGTATGAGGTTATCTATTGTATGTGGTTGTCATGCCTTGTCTCATCTTGGGAATTGATTTTGTCTTTATTCTCGTTTTATTATAGACTTTATTCGATTCAATTTATATTTCTGAGTATGGGGCTGAGTTTGATGTACAGTACAATCCAATAAAGAGTGTTGTGTTGATATGTAGAGCCAAGGAGGATCATAAAGTGCCCTTTCCAACATTTTACCTGTCAGGGCATTCAGTATGTGTATCAAGCAGTACAAAATATCTTGGGCACATTATCACTGACAAGTTGGAAGATGATGCTGACATGTATAGGCAGAGACGAATGTTGTATGTCCAAGCAAACATGTTAGCAAGAAAATTTCATTTCTGTTCTGATGATGTGAAAGTAAGTCTGTTTCGTGCCTACTGTACTCCTATGTATGCAGCCCCACTATGGGTCAGCTACAAAAAAGAGACCCTGCATAAACTTCAAGTAGCATATAATGACTGTCTGAGGATATTGCTGAAAAAGCCTAGGAGTTGCAGTGCTAGTAAACTATTTTGTGACTCAAGACTAAGTACTATACATGCTCTCTTGAGGAACCTAATGTTTAAATTCATGTGTCGTCTGGATAAGTCTCAAAACTGTATTATAAGGGTTCTCACAAGCCCTAGATGCAGCTCTGTCAGATATCAATCATATATGTGGAAGCATTGGTATGGCTGCCTTTTAAGACGGTCATGACTGATAGTATGGTTGTACATGCTTATGCATCATTTTTTTTTTCTCTCTCTTCTTTTCTTATGTATATGTTGCATGTCTTCCTATTGGGCCTAGAGCCTGTAATAAAGTTTAATAATAATAATAATTTCTCAAATTATTCTCGATTTATAGACAAGCTAATGTTCAATTAATTACATTATTCTTGATTAATAAAGACTTCACTGTCAAAGTGTACAGTTCTTTTTATTTTTTTTTCTATCTGCGGCCTAAAATGCTCTGGTACAGATATGATATTTTGGGCGAGTAGTTATTGTTTGTGTATACAGTGTGTGTGTGTGTGTGTGTGTGTGTGTTTGATGTAGCTGTGTGTGTTACTGTACTTTGTTTGTCTGCAGTTTGTTTGTGTTTGTTTGTTGTAGACGGGCTGGTTTGGATCTTGGTAACTGGACGGGGTTTGGTTTGGAGAAACTGGACGCTGGTTTATTTGCAGGACTGTCTGAGACGTCCTCGGGACTGTTTTTATTTCTTGTTTAACGGAAAACACAAACACTAAACACGGATCCCGGACTCGCTCTGACTTCAATGAAGTGAAATGTAAACTTCGTGCTCTTCTTCAGCTGCCGGACAGTGAGGACAAACAGAACAGAGGGGGTTCGACCATAGAGCTGTTTCCACTTAATACAGAGAGTTTAATCCAGCCGACGCTGCGGCTGAGGGTCCAGATATACAGAGGTTCTTATTAGAGTGCTGGACTGGAATATTTTCCCCAGAATTTCCCTCTGGGATCAATAAATACCTTCCTTCCTTCCTTATTTCCTTCCTTCCTACCTACCTATCTTTCTTCCTTCTTTCCTTCCTCCCTTCCTACCTACCCTTCTTTCTTGCTATCTACCTACCTTCCTTCTTTCCTACCTACATACCTTTCATCCTACCTTCCTTTTTTACTACCTACCTACTTTTCTTCCTTTCTACCTACCTACCTCCCTTCTTCCCTTCCTTCCTGCCTTCCTTTCTTCTTTCCTTCATACCTATCTTCATTCCTACCTTCTTTCCTTCCTCCCTTCCTCCTTTCCTACCTACCCTTCTTCCTTGCTATCTACCTACCTTCCTTCTTTCCTTTCTTCCTACCTACCTACCTTCCGTTCTTCTTTGCTACCTGCCTTCCTTCTTTCCTACCTACCTACCCTTCTTCCTTTCTAAATACCTACCTCCTTCCTTCTTTCCTACCTACCTTCCTTCTTTCTTTCCTACCTACCTACATCCCTTTCTTCCTACCTTCCTTTTTTACTACCTACCTACTTTTCTTCCTTTCTACCTACCTTCCTTTCTTCCTTCCTTCTGTCCTTTATTTCTACCTACCTACCTCCCTTCTTCCCTTCTTTCTTTCCTTCCTACCTGCCTTCCTTTCCTCTTTCCTTCCTACCTACCTTCCTTCCTCTTTTCCTACCTACCTTACTTCTTTCCTACCTACCTTCCTTTTTTACTACCTACCTACCTTCCTTCCTTTCTACCTTCCTTCCTTGCTACCTACCTACCTCCCTTCTTCCCTTCCTTCCTCTTTTCCTACCTACTTACCAACCTACCTTCCTTTCTACCTACCAGGCTGCGTCTGTGAGCTGATGTATCAGAACCGAGTCGCTGCGCTTTCCTCCGAGCGTTAGCGCTGTGATGCTACTGGGTAATGCTGCATCAGCAGCAGTTCAAAAAGAGGCGGAGTCTGACTTCGCATGTATCGGAGGAGGCGTGTGCTAGTCTTCACCCTCCTGGTGTTGTGGCATCACTGGCCTAGCTAAATTGGGAGAAAAATTAGAAATATATGTATTAAAAGAAGGAATATTGGATGTTAAATTCTGTGAAACTGACACCAATACATCTATCATTTATGGGATTTGCTTATTTAAAGGTATTTTATCTTCTTGAGTAACACAGATGGCGTAAAGAAATTTTTAGAGCATTTTCTTGTGATTTATCGAGTATCACAGAATGATATTATCGTTGATTTGTTTGATTCACACCCCTATTGAGAACTTCAATCATACTGGTAAGCTGTTGAGTGATACTCCTCAGCATAAATGTATTAATTTAGCTACTTTATGTTGTTGACACAGATGTGCAAATGCACAAAAACACAGCTTGTCTATTCCATGTAGAGAATAGAATTTCTGCCAAAAGAATTGGACTCTCTAGAGCAAATAAATGAACATGCTAATGCTAGGCGTGGGCTATAGAGGGGTATAAAGCCCCCGGTATTGAGACACAGTGGTGTCTCAATATGGATGGAGCTCCATCCAACACTTCATTTATTAATCTACCTTCTGACCCTCTGCTCCTCCTCTTCCTGATCTGGAGTGTATGTGGAATCATTGGGTGTAAGGCAGGAACACCTCCTGGGCAGGGCTGCAGTCCAGGTTCCTCTTATTAAAACAATATCCTGCAGGATGTAAAGGTCCTGTGGTTACAGTGTAAAGACTGATTTGCTGATAGGAGCTATACTGAGAACTGCTGCAGTAATACAGTCCAGATGCAGGACAGGAGTGAGGGTGATGTGACCCTGAGTCTGAACTGCCCTGCAGACACGGAACAGCAGCGATAATGTGTGTAGAAATATATATTTATATATATATATATATATATATATATATACAGTACCAGTCAAAAGTTTGGACACATCTTAGAGCTTAGATTATCTGCCCGAACCATGACCATGAACCAAGATTTCCCACCACTTTCCTCTGACCGGGTCGGGTTGGGCTCAGGAAAATAATCTGTGAAGTATGCGTCTGTTTTTTTCTGTTAAAGCTATTTTTATTTTATATAAAGCTATGGCGAGATAATCACACTTTAGCAAAGTAACAAATCTGTATCACACACTTGACTTGCTGCAGGTCAGTGCAGTGCATAGCTTTATTACTTTTTTTTGTTGTTTTTGCACATTATAATAAGTTCAATATAAAAAATTTGATTGTTTAGAAATTATTTTCTATTCTTAAACCATGGTAAATTATACTAGATTAGCAGAAAGTCATTCAGACATCATCTTTGTAGCCTAATTTACTGATGTTTAGGATCACTGTTCGCATTGTTCATGTTTTAATCTTTTTGAGATCTAATCTTAATAAATATTTTTATTAAATAATAGGTCTATGCTTCTTCAGTGTCGCAATGTTAATTAACATAATTCTGAATAGATTTCACTCATTCAAACATTCCGAAAATGTCACGCCCTTGCCCTGCCTGTTTTCCCTGTGTTTCTCGTCTCCTTGTGTGTTCCCCAGTAATTTTCCATTCACCTGTGTTCATTTGTAACTCCGCCCCTTATTAATCAGTCCGGTTTTCAGTTAACAGCTGTGCTGAACTCATCAAGAGTTAATTACTTGAATTTCTTGTCTCTTAATAAAGTGTTTGAGAGCATCAGTTAAAGTAAAGTAGTGAAGAGGTAGAGTTACAGGTTTTCAGTGAATAGTGAATATTTGAGTAATGTTCTAATCCAGATTACAGAGGTGAGTTGGCCAATGCAGTGTTAGGAGTCTTGCCCATGGACTCTTACTGATGTAGAGCAGTATAGTCAACCAGACTGGGAATTGAACCCCAGTTTCCCATATGAAGTAGTAGCTCACTGGTATGCAGTGGTGTTATTCACTGTGCAACACCAACCACACATACAACAAATACTTAAGTATACTCAAAACCATCAAAAACATTATGATGATGAAACTGGCCCTCATCAGGACCAGCCCAGGAAAGGAGGACCAAGAGCTTCAGAGTTCATCAGAGTTACCAGCCTCAGAAACCACAAGCTAAAAACAGCTCCCCAGATAAGAGCAGCTAAATGCTACGTTCACATTAAAAGCCTCATTGCTCAAATCTGATTTTTTGCTCAGATTAGATTTGTCTATCTTGATGGTTCACATTCACTGTAAATGTAAGTGATCTGTATCTGCGTGTAATGTGAACAAATCTGTCCCTAAAAACACCTCACATTCTGCACATTAATAAATGTATAAACGTCTCCTTCATCACCAACAACAAAAAACACTCATATTAGAGAGACGAGAGACTTTATAAAGGGTTATAAATGGATGAGTTAGCAGCTCATATGTGGAGCATCTTTTGCTGGAGTGGAGAAACAGTAAACAGCTGGTCTGAAGTTCATGCTCAGGTCGAGGAGGTGAAGAAAGGACATGTGGTTTGCTTTTGCTGTTTTTTTTTAGCAGCTATAGCTGCACAGCTGCATCAAGAGAGAAGCATGTAGCGCTTATGCTAATGCAAATGCTAATTCAGTGAATTTTGACCGTTCACATTCATGTCGCATATCCATGGACTGGATACATATCCGATTTAGGACCACATATGAAAGTAACTCAAATCTGATATAAAAAAAAATCCGATTTGGCACGTTCACACAGCCATGAAAAATCTGATCTGATCCACATTGAGCAAAAAATCAGATTTGAGTCACTTTAGCCTGGTAATGTGAACGTAGCCTTCATAATCTGGATCACTTTAGTATTCATTTACTATAAAGGACAAACCACACACACACACACACACACACACACACACAGTAACACACTCTGCAGATGTGAATGCGAGGTCTGTAGTGGAAGCAGAAGTGATTTATTGTATTTACAGTGCTAGTCAGACACAGTGAGAACATGACAGGTGGAAAGAGGACAAGGACACAGTTCTCTCCATCACTACAATCTCTCTCTCTCTCTCTCTCTCAATCTCTCTCTCTCAATCTTTCTCTCTCTTTTTCATTTATTACACAAGAGCACAACCAACCAATCAGGAAAGGTTCAGCTCCAGGTGTGCAGTTCTCCAGGCCTCTGGTTGATGGTTGACGATCTTTTCAGCGCTGGTTCAGACGCTGGTGGAGATACACACTGCTGCACTGACCTGGCGTGACTCAGTGCAGATCTAGAGAACATTGTGGGCATTGTGAGTCTCCTCTGTACACACCATAATGAGATCCTGCCCTCCCTCCGTCCTCCCACCATCGTCTGGTCCTCATAAGGAACGTCCTTGAGGTGGACGATCTGCAGCCCTCAGTTCTGCACTTCTGTCACAAACCATCAAACTGCAGGTTCAGAAGAAGCGTGTTCCTCGTGAGTTTGTGTGTCTCGGTGATGAACGGGACTGTCAATAAGATATTTAGAGGTCAAACATCCTCCGATAGACGCTGGAACGGTATACTCGAGCTCTAGTGCTACACTGAAAAAAATGATGCGTAAAATTTACTTAAAACAACTTTTTTTTAAGTTAATTTAATTTCAGATAAATTTAAGTAACTTCAACTCGGTTTCAAGACTTAAATGTTACATAGAGAAAATAAGTGAATTATACTTTAGTCAATCCTTTCTTTTAGTAAACTTTACTTCATTTATTTTACTGAATCAATCCTTTCTTTTAGTAAACTTTACTCAATTTATTTTTGCTGAATCAATCCTTTCTTTTAGTAAACTTTACTTCATTTATTTTTACTGAATCAATCCTTTCTTTTAGTAAACTTTACTCAATTTATTTTTGCTGAATCAATCCTTTCTTTTATTAAACTTTACTCAATTTATTTTTGCTGAATCAATTCTTTCTTTTAGTAAACTTTACTTCATTTATTTTTACTGAATCAATCCTTTCTTTTAGTAAACTTTACTTCATTTATTTTTACTGAATCAATCCTTTCTTTTAGTGAACTTTACTTCATTTATTTTTGCTGAATCAATCCTTTCTTTTAGTAAACTTTACTCAATTTATTTTTGCTGAATCAATCCTTTCTTTTAGTAAACTTTACTCAATTTATTTTTACTGACTCAATCCTTTCTTTTAGTAAACTTTACTTAATTTATTTTTACTGACTCAATCCTTTCTTTTAGTAAACTTTACTTTAATTTATTTTTGCTGAATCAATCCTTTCTTTTAGTGAACTTTACTTCATTTATTTTTACTGAATCAATCCTTTCTTTTAGTAAACTTTACTCAATTTATTTTTACTGACTCAATCCTTTCTTTTAGTGAACTTTACTTAATTTATTTTTGCTGAATCAATTCTTTCTTTTAGTAAACTTTACTTCATTTATTTTTACTGAATCAATCCTTTCTTTTAGTAAACTTTACTTTAATTTATTTTTGCTGAATCAATCCTTTATTTTAGTGAACTTTACTTCATTTATTTTTACTGAATCAATCCTTTCTTTTAGTAAACTTTACTTCATTTATTTTTACTGAATCAACCCTTTCTTTTAGTGAACTTTACTTCATTTATTTTTACTGACTCAATCCTTTCTTTTAGTAAACTTTACTTCATTTCTGCATAAAATATTACCTAATTACAATTACTTAATTTATACAATGCTATTATACATAATTTTGGTTAAAACACACATTCAAATATTTACATAATCTCCAATTTATTTTGTATACTATTTTGTATAGATTTATTTTTTAAGTATAGTAAAAATGTATTACATGCCATCCATGTGTTGAGACAGTGTAATATGGGGGTTTTAACTAAAAAAATATTTAAATTTCAGGAATTATAATATATTACGAATATTGTATAAATTAAGTAATTGTAATTAGGTAATATTGTATGCAGAAATGAAGTAAAGTTTACTAAAAGAAAGGATTGATTCAGTAAAAATAAATGAAGTAAAGTTTACTAAAAGAAAGGATTGATTCAGTAAAAATAAAAAAGTAAAGTTTACTAAAAGAAAGGATTGATTCAGTAAAAATAAATGAAGTAAAGTTTACTAAAAGAAAGGATTGACTGAAGTTCAGTTCACTTATTTACTCTGTGTAACATTTAAGTGCAGAAAGTTGGGACATTTTTTTAAGTAAATTTTATGCGTCATTTTTTTCAGTGTAGGTCATAACTGAATACGCTGGAAAGGATGATCTGCATGATCTGCACTGTTTCAGAACGCTAGACTAGCTCATAAATAAGTTAACAATATATAATACAACTTTATACTTTATTTTACGGGACTTCACATGATACAAAAATATGGATCACAGTGTATTTTCCTCTGCAAAGATCTGAAGTCGCTATGAACAAAAAAAAGACGTTTCAAAACATTTAGTGGCAATAAATTATAGAATCAATATCTGACAAATAATGAGTAAACAAATCAATTAAAATATATAGAAAATTAAACGGCTCCAGCCTTTAAAATCTCTCGCGCTGATCGAGTTCATAGTCAGCTCGCCCCCCTTTCACTCGTCTGATGTTTGGGGTTAAAATCCAACGTCTTTACTGAGCTTTATTAAGCGAGTCCCCCGGTAACGCGTCACTGTTCCCTGCAGAACGGGCGAGAGGAGTCCATCCAGCCCCCCGAGGGCCGCTCCGTAATGTTAGCGTCTCTGTGTTCTGTTAGCTCTGTTAGCTGCTCGGCTCCAGCTGTTTAATCCAGTCTCCCCCAGTGCTTGGGGACGCAGCGACAGACCTCCTCGCTGAAGAAAAGACCCTCGTCACATCGCCGCCTCTTGGGGTCCACGTGACACGGCAGCCTGTAGCAACTGATGGAGAAAAAAAAACAAAAACACAAGCTTTAAACTCTGGAATAATCATAGACTGTGTGTAGCTGGACAGAGCATCATCTCTCAAAAGTGAAGCCACCACAGGTCGGGCGCCCCCTGCTGTTCAGTTGCAGAAAGCTGTGTAACCCCACCCATCCCCATAGGTTTCAATGGCAAAACAGAACAACTTTCAATCACGTTTTTTTCCAATATACTGTAATTCTACCTCCATTATTTAAATGCAGCAGCTAGTGTAACCTCTGCTTATATTGTTACATTTTTATATCCCCACAGAATTCGTTTTTTAAAACGTTATTCAGCTCTATTCAACAACAGACCATCAGTCTGTGGCCTGTGACCTCGAGGCAGCCCTCAGGGGCGGGGTTATTTAAATGAGTAGGCGGTCTCTCCACAGTCTTTCTCCCTCCTCTGGTCTCTACTGCACAGACTCGGGTATCAGGAACGCCAACATGGCGGAAGATTTTGGCTTCATTTTCATTGAATGAATGGCAATGGTGACGCGGCGTCCATCTTTTTTTACAGTCTCTGGGATTCATTTATTTTCATTAAGTCATAATAATGTGCAATTATTATCTTTAATGGAATTACTGGACAAGCATTAAGTATAGATTTAATTTTCAACTTACAACCTGAGCAAAGCACGTCGCGATGCTCATTGCTATCTTACACTCTGCCAACAGTCAATTTTCACACCTTCCACCTGCATCATTTAAATAGCAACAGTGCTTCTGAATATATTTACACTGATTGGGGGCGTGGTGGTGTGGAAATGATTCAGGTAAATTTCTGGAGTATTGCTATCGCTATCTTGGCAACAGAAAACACAGAAGCTTCACTGACTAAATACAACCTAGACAGGTGTCAACAGTCAGACGTTCAATGCTATCTTGGCATTGTCTTGGAATCCCCAATGCGCATAGACCTTTGCTTGAAATGGAAGCATTGGTCATGTACAGGTAGCTGCACTTTTAAAATAGCAATCCGCCAAAGTCAGAGTGCATCAGGCTCTTAAAGGGAATTGCAAGTGACACCCTGATTGATTTCTTTTATGTTACGCCCAAAAAACATCCATGATTAGTTGAGAGCATCAGTAATGCATTTGTACTTTTCCCATCGTAACGAAAGCAAAGACACTTGTTTTTTGTGTGGCTTTTTAGACTGTTCATTTTCCCTAACATTTGTTTTTTTAGCACAAGGCTCTTTTTTTGCTATCTTGTCACTATCCTAGCCCGTGTTTAGTTTGTTACCCCGCCCCCTCATTATCTTCCCCATGTGTTCCTTGTTTCCCCGGCTCTACTTATACCCACGTTTTTCTTTGTTCTGTTTGTTCTTCTACCCTTTTTTTGGAGGATACTCCAAACTTGTCTAATTCATCTTCTGTTGTTTGCTATCTAGTCTTAGCTTTGTTTTATACTTTGGTCATTTTCTTGATTAAAATTAAAAGCTGGTTGCATTTGTACTGCATTTGTACTGTTAAATAAAGAATGCTGCACCAACCACTGTCATCTTTCTGTGCTGCAGAGGTGGAAATGACTGCAATAAATGCATTTTTTAAAGGTTATGAAATGTTGTTTATAAAAACTTAAGCAGGACTGGTATGTGCCTTTACTTTAGAGGAACACATTTGAACTATTAATGGAAAAAAAATTGAAAAACAACCCTGTGATCAATTATTCAGAGCTTTACTCACTGAGCCACCACTTCTCTGTTAAATAAGGTTTGTGCTTTCTTTTCCTCTGATTTTGATGGAAATCAGTTGCATCACTGACAAAGCGCCTTTGATTCATCATGTAAAGCACATTTTGTAACCAGTGCAGACACAGCAATCTGATTTATCACACCTAAACCAACTGACCACAGTGTACTTTACACTTTACACAATCGCACTGTTACGATTAACGATAAAATCTGAATAAATCCATTTTTGGCCATTTTATCCAAAGTTAGCAGATAGTACATGATGCATTCTCCACTGTGTAAAACATAAATCATATTTAATAAGACAATGTTCTCTTGATTTTTGGACCAAATGTACCAGCTGTAAATCAATGAGAGTGAATGGGGATGTCCTGTCCATACTTCTATATACAGTCTATGGCATGCACATGTAACTGCAGCTGATTTATTTATTGCTTTACCTGCACGTGGCTGGCTGGAACCTCCTCCCTCTGAGGAAGCACTTGTTGGGCGACTCCGTGCACTCGCACACGCACTTGGTGCGGTTGAGTGGTTGATTGGCAGGACACGCCCTGTTGCAGGTGCACTGGCAGGTGTCCTTGTTGAAGGTTTGGTGAGGACCGCAGGACGACGGCTGTGTTTTACAGGTGCACTGGCAGGTGTTCTTGTCCAGGTATCGTCTCGGCCCGCAGCCGGCCGTCCTCAGGTCCTTCCTGCACACGCACTGACACGTGTCCTCGTCCAGCTCTTTATTCGGACCACAGAAATCCTGATCGAAGGAATCTGAAAGAGAGAAAGAGAGAGAAAAAAAGAGAGAGAGAGAATCTGAGTCAGCATGGCCAACATCAGGATTGCACAAGAAGAGGAAGTGAGTGACACGCTCCTCTATTTTTAGATTAGGAGGGGTGTTGGGTAATCTAATGGGAGCTCTTGGCCTGAAGCACAGAATGATGTCCAGGACACATTTTTGTCAGATACAATAAACTGTTTAGCGCTGTGCATTCCAGCAGAGCCTCCAGCGAGACGCTGCCTGATCCCGCTGCCCCGCGTCCTCTGACTTAAAGATGTTTGTCTTTTAGGCTTGGCTTCAGTCCAGTCGCAACAGCTAACATGCAAACATGACACAGTCCTGCCTCTTCCTTCCCCACACATTCGTCAAACAGTGCAGGGACTTAGTTACAGTCATGCAAACATTTAGGACACCCATTAAAAACCTCTGGCTTTTGTAACATTTTGAAACATCTTAATATAATATAAAGAATAAACAGCCTTCTCCCTTATCTGTCTGATTTTCTACAGAGATTAGGTACAGATCCCTCCCTCAGAAGAAGTCTGCTGGCTAATCCTGCTGTGTACTGTCTGAGGTTCTCAACCAAAATGACTGAGATGGGGTTTCTCCAACTGATCTAGTGGGTGGTGCTCTTGTGTGGGTTGATGGGTGAGGGGTGGTGCTAGGGTGGTTCTATGACAGTCTTGCCCTTTCCTTCTCCACATATTCATCAAACAGTGCAGGGACTTGGATAAAGCATGCCAAAACTCTTGATGTCTTTCTCCAATTAGTTACAGTCATGCAAACATTTAGGACACCCACTAAAAACCTCTGGCTTTTGTAACATTTTGGAACATCTTAATATTAAAAAAAAAGAGAGATGAAGGTAAAACAACTGAAGAAATAACCTTCTCCCTCCATCTGTTTGCTGACTTGCTACGGACAGTAGGTACAGATCCCTCCCTCAGAAAAAGTCTGCTGGCTAATCCTGCTGTGTACTGTCTGAGGATCTCAACCAAAATGACTGAGATGGAGTTTCTTCAAATGATCTAGTAGATGGAGGTCTGGAGTGGGTTGGTGGCAGGGTGGTTCTCTGGCTTTTTTAACATATTGGAACATCTTAATTTGAAAAATACTGATAGATGACAGTAATATAACTAAAACAATAACATAATTAATTGAAATGAGGAAAAAGTGAGGATGAGCCCACAGTGTATTATTATAACTAAACTGTGTAAAATGAGAATAAGGTGCAGCAAACCAGCAGAGTAGTCTGTATTATCTAAACCTAAAGTCCTATCTGGACAGAATTAGATTATCAGGGGGTTCTGGGATAGTTTTCTCTTTCATGGGTTTTTTTTATCCTCTGTGATTTTATTCCTGTACTGAACGACCATGTATGTGTTTTACAGACTGAATTATCTACTGTTTTTCTTTGAACTCCGTGGTCCTCTGGTAATTTTATAAATATAAAATAAATAAATATTATTATTATTAAATATAAATTTTGTAAAAAAATGAATGTAGAATCACTTCTACATTTGGTCCACGGCATTTTCTATTTATGTGTTTAAACTGCTTATTAGTCGTTTATAAACTAATTAATAACCATTAATAAACTCCTTTGTAAACTACTTATAAAAAGCCTTATTTTAAAGTGGTACCGGTATGTCCACCGTTCTCAAGAATCTCAAGAAAAAAGCGAAATATTACTTTTTTTTGCGATTTATTGGGATTCAGTCATGTTTTTAAAAGCCTCTATAATCAGATTTTATTGGCGACACAATAAAAAGAAGTTGACTCCTTCCTCCCAGTAACGGACTGAAAGGTTAAACGGTCTAGACTAAACATTTCAGCTTTTATTGAGGCGAGGGGGAAAGCGTTTAAAGTGAATAAACCGTAATGTAACATGAGTCTGTTTTCCACCTTGATGTGTGGAAACCGCGGGCACAAACTATTTCTGCAGTGTGGTTTTCAGTGATCTGGCGTTTTCTCTCAGGAACTGCCAGAGCTTTTAGAATGTAATTGGCTGTACTGGGCGATTTTGGCCCAGACCTGTGTTTGTCTGGTTTGACAGAGTAACCACTTATAAAACGTGCCCTGGCCCTTGTTTACAATAGAATAGAGAGAGAACTGTCTCACGGTCAATCTAACCCACAGTCAGACTCTAAAAACCAGGGGGCTGAGGGGGTTCTGGGTGCTAGACCACATTCAGAACCATACTTAGAGTGCCTTGCAAAAGTATTCAGCCTCCTTGATCTTTTCAACTTATATTACAAGAGAAAAGAAGATCAACTACAAGTGAGACCAACAGCTACATCCACAGAAACCACCCAATTTACACAGTATATATAAAAAATGAAGAGACCACTTCAGTTTCTCTGATTTTGCTATTTATAGGTTTATGTTTGAGTAAAATGAACATTGTTGTTTTATTCTATAAACTGCAGACAACATTTCTTCCAAATTCCAAATAAAAATATTGTCATTTAGAGCATTTATTTGCAGAAAATGAGAAATGTCTGAAATAACAAAAAAGATGCAGAGCTTTCAGACCTCAAATAATGCAAAGAAAACAAGTTCATATTCATAAAGTGTTAAGAGTTCAGAAATCAATATTTGGTGGAATAACCCTGGTTTTTAATCATCATGCATCTTGGCATTATGTTCTCCTCCACCAGTCTTACACACTGCTTTTGGATAACTTTATGCTGCTTTACTCCTGGTGTAAAAATTCAAGCAGTTCAGTTTGGTGGTTTGATGGTTTGTGATCATCCATCTTCCTCCTGATTATATTCCAGAGGTTTTCAATTTTGTAAAATCAAAGAAACTCATCATTTTTAAGTGGTTTCTCAATATCTTTTGCCACATTTCAGGCTTCACACATAAAATATGAAATTGCATTTTTTGTGAAGAATCAACAACAAGTGGGACATAATCGTGAAGTGGAATGAAATTTATTGGATATTTGAAACTTTTTAAAGAAATAAAAAAATTAAAAGTTGGGCGTGTAATATTATTATTCGGCCCCTTTACTTTCAGTGCAGCAAACTCACTACAGAAGTTCAGTGGGGATCTCTGAATGAATGATCTAAATGACTGATGGTGATGAATAGAATTCACCTGTGTGTAATCAAGCCTCCGTATAAATGCACCTAATCTGTGATCAGAGTCTCAGAGCTCTGTTTAAAGCTCAGAGAGCATCATGAAGACCAAGGAAAAACCCACCAGGCAGCTCCGAGATACTGTTGTGGAGAAGTTTAATGCTGGATTTGGATACAAAAAGATTTCCCAAGCTTTAAACATCTCAAGCAGCCCTGTGCAAGCGATAAATATATATCATATTAAAATGGAAGGAGTATCAGACCACTGCAAATCTACCAAGACCCTTAAACAAGCTTAAACAAAGAGAAGACTGATCAGAGATGCAGCCAAGAGGCCCATGATCACTCTGGATTAACTACAGAGATCTACAGCTGAGGTTGGAGACTCTGTCGACAGGACAACAATCAGTCATACACTGAACAAATCTGGCCTTTATGGAAGAGTAGCAAAACGAAAGCCATTTCTCAAAGATATCCATAAAAAGTCTCGTTTAAAGTTAAAGCCACAAGCCATCTGGGAGACACACCAAACATGTGGAAGAAAGTGCTCTGGTCAGATGAAACCAAAATCGAACTTTTTGGCCATAATACAAAATGTTATGTTTAGCATAAAAGCAACACAGCTCATCACCCTGAACACACCCCACATCCCCACTATGAAACATGGTGGTGGCAGCATCATGGTTTGGGCCTGCTTTTCTCCAGCAGGGACAGATTTGAGAAGATGGTTAAAATTGATGGGAAGATGCATTGAACCAAATACAGGAACATTCTGGGAAAAAAAAAAAAAACCTGTTGGAGTCTGTAAAAGACCTGAGACTGGGACGGAGATGTATCTTCCGACAAGACAATGATCCAAAACATAAAACAAAATCTACAGTGGAATTACAATTTCATATCTTTATGTTTGAAGCCTGAAATGTGACAAAAAGCTGAAAAGTTGGGCCGAAGGCACTGTATCAATCCATATTCTCATGCAAAAACTGTAAGAGTAGAGTCAGTCTGAAAGCTCCATAACTACCAGCTCCAGCAGCTCGATCACCGGCCTGGGAAAGAGCTCTGAGTCTGAGTGATGGAGCACGCTAACAGAGTGTATCAAACGCTTGAATAGGGAGGGGGGGGGTGTTGTTATGTGAATGCTACTGGATGAAGAGTGGCCTGGCAGATATACTGGCATTGCTGCAGTGTTCGGGGATTTTCCACAGTCGACTTAAACACAGGCTTTCAGCTTTAAACTCGACCACGTTTAATCCCACACTGTGTTTTGTACAATATGCTGCGTGAAAAAACACACTTCTGCAGAGTCAGCAGAGACAACTTACGTTACAAGAGGAAAGAAGATCAGTCACGAGTGAAACCAACAGCTCCATCCACAGAGACCACCACATTTACACTACACTACTACACTTAAAAAAAGCCTTGGGTACGCTATATATCTTCGAAAGTGGGGTGTAACGGTAGATGTATTCTTTATGAACCGTCACAGTACAGGGCTCACGGTTCAGTTCGAGTAAACACACGCAGAATACACGGTACACAGGCTGGAACACACAATCAGAGTGCACACGCAGAAACGCAAATGAAAATGAATGGTCGCCTGTCGCTTTCCAGTGGGAACGCAGGGTTAGGCGCTCGTACTGTCTCTCTCACATTCTCTTTCTTTCGCTCATGCTATCTGTCTGTCTGTCTCTCTCTCTCTTTTACTGGCGTCATCTCTCTGTCTCTCTGCCTCTCTTTGTCTCGCTCTGTCTGTCTGTCTCTCTATTTACTCGTGCCGTCTGTCTCTCTCTCTCTCTCTCTCTGAGATATTATATATAATATAGTAAAAATAATCTTGTCTGACAGACCTAAACCACAATACACTTTTATTACTTTCCCCTCACAATAATTTCATTTTAAGTGATTGACTTGATAATAAAACACAGTGGATCAACACCAGCAGATGACATGTCTCTACAAACCATCACTGATCATCAGTAAATTTTACATTTCATTCGGAAATTAAGGGGCCAGAGTCTGGAGGAAGAGTGGGAAGGCACACAGTGCAGTGTTTTCCCTTCATGCAGATTTCATTTTCCAGCAGGACTTCATCAACAACAACAAAATAAATCACTCTGTGTGTAATACATCTATATAATGAGTAACTTTTACATTAAATAATTATTATTAAATAACTTTTCAATGATGTCCTATTTTTTAGACATGCACTACTACACTATATATACTACACCAGGGATGGGCAACTGTCGGCCCGGGGGCCGCACACGGCCCTCGTCATCACTCAGTGCGGCCCGCGAATAGATCAAAAATAATTTCATAATTTCATAATAAAAAAAAAAACAAACAAAAAAAAAACAAAAAAAACGTAATTCTACTTTTGACCGCTAGAGGGCGCTGCCAAACAACCACGAAAATTGACATTGACATCCAGTCCATTGTGAGCCAGCAGGCCAAACCACAGCTCTCTCATTAGCTTCAATAAATGTTGGGCCTCTGTGGTCTAGTTTTCTGCTATTATTGAATGAGCTATTTGCAATCAGTTTTTAAATCTTTTTTGTTCTTTGTTATAAATGAGTTCAAATGCCTTTTGCACTTTTATAAGCAAATGTTTTGTCCTTGTTGCTTATGAAGGACTTGTTATAATGAACTTATTTTACACAGAGAAACTACTGTATTTGCAATCAGTTTTTTAAGCAAACTTTTTGTTCTTTGATATGAAGGACTTCCTTTTTGCACTTTTTTTAAGCAAACGGTTTGTCTTTTGCCGTATTAAAATGCATTAATATGCAGAAAATAGTTGTTGATAAATGTTGGTGCTGTAAACATACAGATATAAATTCATATAAAATTTGTTCTTATTGAAAATCATTTGTAGCGTTTTTCATATTCAATTATTTGAAGTGCGAGGTCATGTGGCCCTCCAATGGTCATGCTGAAAAAAATGTGGCCCTCTCCATCATGGAAGTTGCCCATCCCTGTACTACACTATGCTTAGAGTTGTGTGGAAAAACATACAAAAAAATGGATATGGTCTGACTTGTCTGAACCACGACTCTTTGCCCCTAAAAGCACTACTCAATTCTCTCTCCAACAGTCCATTCTGCTAAAATCTCGGCGTAGAGTAACCCTGGCCTAAGTGGTTCCACATCTAACATCTACACTTCCTCAAAGCATTCCAGACATATATGTCCTTCTGTAAGTGCAGAAGTCCCGCCATAAAGATTGAGAAAGAAAGAGAAACAGATAGAGTGATGATTGATGAATATGACCCAGCAGGACTCCCCAAAGCACCTTCACTGCGCTGTCTGTCTCTCTGAGGTGTCTCTCTCGCTCTCTGAGGTGTAGATCTTTGTATCTTTATCTGATCCTCCACAGCACCAGAGACCCAGTCCCCCCCCCCGCTGTATCTGAAGTGCTGAGGGAGTATCCATCGTCTCTATTTACGACTACACTTACACACAACTTCACAGCTCCACTGGAATGATGGATGAATGCTAGCGCTAGCCATTAGCACTGGAGGTAAGCTGATGTTCAGTTGCAGGAGCTCTGGCTACACGTCTGTCGTGTTGTCTATATTTCAGCCTGTGTAGTGTCAGGCCTCTCTGCTGAAGTCGTGAGCCAGGAATATGATGGTATCTGATATTTCTGAGAGTTCAGAAACCCTCCAAGGCCAGGATCAAGCTCCAGGGTGACCAGGCTTTGAAGGAGATAAATTTCACCAGTCCTCCCATGATGACTGTAATGGAATGCACTGCTGATAACCGTGATCTTTCACTGAAGTGCAAGCAGTGTTCAAAAATGTGTTCTAAGTGCTGATGTGATCTGAGATATCTGTCTTTTTTAATATTAAAAGCTTTTTATTATGTCAACAGTGACCTAAATTGGACAGGCGAATCTTAAAGCTGTGATTTTATGGCAATTTGATTTAGATTTATTATTTTTATTTATAACATTTATAACTTTTGTTTTTTTCCTAATTTGGATAGATTGCCAATTGTCCCATCCATTTATCTGCTACTTAAGAAGGATAAAGAATAGCACATGCCTCCTCCCACACATGTGAAGTCAGACTCCGCCTCTTTTTGAACTGCTGCTGATGCTGTAGCATCACAGCGCTAACGCTCGGAGGAAAGCGCAGTGACTCAGTTCTGATACATCAGCTCACAGACGCAGCCTTGTGCTGATCCACATCACCCTAGGAGTGATGAGGGGAAAGAGAGAGCGCCATTTACTGTGCCCACCCAGAGAGAGCAAGGCCAGTTGTGCTCTTTTGGGGCTCCAGCAGCTGAAGCCAAAAAAACTTCCAGTCTTATACCATTATTAAATAAAAACACAAGTAATATAGTTAACACCCCTCATTGCCCAGGGGTCACTCACAACCCAAATCTCCTTTATTTTAGTGATAAATAATTTGTCCAAATCAGTAAATCTGATATTTTGAGAAAAATTCTCTAAACTATAGACGTGTTCCTCTGCCCACGGTAACACTACATTGGTGTCAGAAGTGGGATCTGCCCCCTTATCAATCAGGAGGGACCTTGGTGAAGAGCTGGGGGAGGTAGAATGGCAGATTGGTGAACTCACAAGCAACTTTATAAAGCTACTGTAGACATGTCTGCCAACATCACAATGTCATTATCAAATACTTTTAGCATTATATAACTTTTGACCATTATGTAAGTTAGTGTGATCATATTCCGGTGGTCTTCACTTTTAACTATTCAAAGATTTGGGTCTATCGGTTCTAACTGACCCCTGGGTGCCTGAATCCACTCTGATCACGAGTATATACACCTCCGGCACTGCCGTCTGCACTAAAACACACCTAACACCAAACGCCTTTAACATGAACTTACATCTGCTCTATACTGAGAGAGAGATAGAGAGAGAGAGAGAGAGAGAGAGAGAGAGAGAGAGAGAGAGAGAGAGAGAGAGAGAAATGAGAAGATAGAGAGAGAGATGAAGAGAAAGAGATGAAGAGACAGAAATGAGGAGAGAGAGAAATGAAGAGACAGAAATGAAGAGAGAGAAATGAAGAGACAGAGCAAGAGAGACAGAGTAAGAGATGAATACAGCGAGAAATGAAGAGAGAGAAGGAAAAATTAAGAGAGAGAGAAATGAAGAGAGGGCAATGGAGAGAAAGAGACAGAGAGCGAAAAAAATGAAGAGAGAAAAATGAGAGAAATGAAGAGAGAGATGGAGAGAGAGAAATGAAGAGACAGAGCAAGAGATGAAGACAGCGAGAAATGAAGAGAGTGAGAAAAATGAAGAGAAAGAAATGAGAGAAATGGAGAGAGACAGAGAGAGAAAAAATGAAGAGAGAAAGAGAGAGACTTTTTTAACTTTTAACAACACTTCATTATAACCCAATCATGTTATAATATTTAAAAGTCACTTTCAAGCATCTCGACCATTAAAATCATCTTTTAAGAACTAAACATCATATAATCATACAGAGATGCTTAATAAATAAATAAATAAATAAATAGAATTAAACCATTTCTATATGTTTTTTGAAATTACTGCTTCCCCACAGAGAGAGAGAGAGAATTAAAGAGAGAGATAATTGAAAAGAGAGAAAATGAAAGAGAAATGGAGAAAGACATGCAGAAATCAGGAGAGCACTAGAGAGAATCTTGATTCTTAAGCGAGAGAGAGAAATGAAGAGAGAGAGGAATGAAGAGACAGAAATGAGGAGACAGAAATTAAGAGAGAGAGAGAGAGAGAGAGATGGAGAGAGAGAGAACTGAAGAGACAGAGCAAGAGAGACAGAGAAAGAGATGGAGAGAGGGAGAAATGAAGAGAGAGAGAGAGAAATGAGAGAAATGGAGAGAGAGACAGAGAGAGAGAATAATGAAGAGACAAAGGAAGAGAGAGAAAGAGAGAGACTTTTTGCTTCTCAGCCATTAAAATCATCATTTAATACAACAGAGATGCTTAATAAATAAATAAATAAATAAATAAATAGAATTAAAGCATTTCTCTTTGTTATTGAAATTACTGCTTCCCCACAGAGAGAGAGAGAGAGAATTGAAGAGAGAGAGAGAGAATGAAAGAGAACTGGAGAGAGACATGCTGAAATCAGGAGAGCACTAGAGAGAATCTTGATTCTTAAGCGAGAGAGAGAAATGAAGAGAGAGAGGAATGACACATGTGGTAATCAGTAGAAGAGAGTCAGACAGCTGGAGAGAGTGTGCTGACTGTAACAGGGGTCTGGGGGTCTTTGGGTCTCGGGGTGATGTTTTTGTGTGGGTTGGAGGATTGGTGAAAGGTGAGCTCGAGGGCGAGAGTGCTGCATCACAATAGTGAGTGTGTGGGTTTACTGCTGGGTTACAGGCCTCGCTAAATATTATGGTTTATAAAGCATCAGTCTGGACAGACAGGAATTCAGCCTTCTCAGATCAGGATTATTTTAGGTCTGCTTTGTTGACACAGAGACTGCACCAGTCACGTCCCTCGAGCTTCAACTAACATGTTTCTGCTTTAGTCCAGACACAGTGTAGCAGATACATATGTGAGCTGAATGGAACTGTTTAAACACCACAGTGAAAATGACACATTTACACATTTTAACATATCAAATAAAACCTATATGGTGAAACACGTTGCAGCATGAAGCAAATATACCACTAGAGTATAACAGCAAAACGACAACTTTTATGGTGATGCAGATTTCATTTTCCAGCAGGACTTGGCACACTGCCCACACTGTAGCCAAAAGTACCAACTGGTCTTATATAATATTCTAATTTAAATTTTTGGGTTCTCATTGTCTGTTAGCCATAATCATCAACAATACTCTGTGTGTAATACATCTATATATTATGAGTTTTACATTTTCAACTGAATTACTGAAATAAAGTAACTTTTCAATATGATATATATATATATATATATATATATATATATATATATTTTTTTTTTTTTTAGATGCACTAATATACATACATATACAGCTCTCAAACAAATAAGAGATCACTTAAAAATGATGAGTTTCTTTGATTTTACCAAATTGAAAACCTCTGGAATATAATCAAGAGGAAGATGGATGATCACAAACCATCAAACCACCAAACTGAACTGCTTGACGCTTTGCACCAGGAGTAAAGCAGCATACAGTTATCCAAAAGCAGTGTGTAAGACTGGTGGAGGAGAACATGATGCCAAGATGCATGAAAAAAAACTGTTGTGATTAAAAACCACCAGGGTTATTCCACTAAATATGGATTTCTGAACTCTTAAAACTTTATGAATATGAACTTGTTTGAGGTCTGAAATCTCTGCAACATTTTTCATTTTCTGCAAATAATTGCTCTAAATGACACTATGTTCATTTGGAATTTTGGGAGAAATGTTGTCCGTGACTCATAGAATCAAACAACAATGTTAATTTTACTCAAACTCAAGTTAAAGTAGCTTAATGCGTGCATTAGACATATCGTGCATGTTGTATGTTCACTGTTGCTCTTACCTGAGTAGTGCTGGGGGAAGAGTGAGCTGTGGGACACACATCTGCATAAGCTATTGCTCCAGCTCTGGTTCTTCGAGCATGTTTTATTCGCTGCGTGGCATCTGCAGGGGAAATAAGTGATTAGCCATGAGACAGACGGTAGTAGCATGGAACAAAGAATTAAGAGAAAAACACATTCTTTTGTCCCTTTAGATGTTGATTTATAATCTTCTTCAGATATTATATGTTTTTGCACGTGAAAGCTCAGCCGGCGAATCCCGATCTGAATCTGAAGGTAAATTAGCCACCGAAGCTCTCATCAGAAGCTAAAGCTAAGCAGCGTCTCTAAAAGCGAGTCCTCAGAAGACCTCACTCAGCCAGTGGATAAACAAACAGGATTCTGATTAAAGTTTGATGTGAACACAAACACTGCTCCGCTGGCGTCGGCCGCGCAGTTTTCATGCCTTGTGAAATATATGAAACTCTGCGCTGGGCTCGAGCCTGAAAGAAACACATGTTGGTTTGGCGAGCCTCGGCGGGGTCTGTCAGCGCCGGTCTCAGAGGAGCAGATTTAGTAGGAAAGGAAGAGGGAGTGATGCTATCACAGACCCTCACTGTCCCTCACAACAACAACTCCTCCTGGAGCTGCCAATTCACTTTCAGCCCGACACAGATCGACCCGGCCGGCAGCGCGGGGAGGAATTTACCGCAGAGGGAACAAGGCGGCATCAGTAGACTGAAAAACCCTCAGTGTTCACTGAACTCTGAGTGGGTTCAACTGGAGAATTAAGAAATATAGAGCGAAACCCACTCGAGTCATTTTTAAACCGCTTTAAACTGTTTAAAGGGGACATCCAGCTCTGAAAAAAAAAACAAAAAACGAAGAGAGCACAGAGAACTCAATCAGTTTCTCTGATTTTACTATTTATAGGTTTATGTTTGAGTAAAATAAACATTGTTATTTTATTCTATAAACTACAGACAACATTTCTCCCAAATTCCAAATAAAAATATTCTCATTTAGAGCATTTATTTGCGGAAAATGAGAAATGACTGAAATAACAACAACAAAAAAAAAGATGCAGAGCTTTCAGACCTCAATTAATGCTAAGAAAAAACAAGTTCATATATTTTTTTAGTTTTAAGAGTTCAGAAATTAATATTTATATGGTTTTTAATCACAGTTTTCCTCCACCAGTCTTACACACTGCTTTTGGATAACTTCATACCAAGTTTTGATGGCTTGTGATCATCCATCTCCCTCTTCAATTTGGTAAAATCAAAGAAACTCATCATTTTTAAGTGGTCTCTTATTTTTTCCAGAGCTGTATTACACCTTTTCTTACACAAGTTAGAATAGGTCTATGGGCTGTACAAAACATGTTTATGAAGTTCTTTCTCACTAGCTTATTCTTTCTCACCACTCATTCTTACCCATTTCAGTTTCTTTCAGAATGAGCCGTTTAAGGGCTCTGTCACTTTTATGCAAATAAGCTATTGCTGAGCACGATTAATAGGAAAAGAAACGGAACGGAAAAAAGGAAAGGAAAGAAAAAGAAGATTATTTGTAATGAAATGTGAAAAAATAGTTTGACACAGTTGGTGGCTGCTATGGTGTGGCACAGCTGGTTGTTATGATCTTAATTGGCTGCTATAGTATTCCAAGTGCATTCTATGGTGCTGCTAAAGTGGTTGGTAAAGTGTTTCCAGGTGGTTGCTAGTAGTGTTATCCCTGGTGGTTGGTAAGGTGGTTGCTAAGTGGATGCTTTGGTGTTGCTAAAGTTGTTGGTAAAGTGTTTCCAGGTGGTTGCTAGTGGTGTTATCCCTGGTGGTTGGTAAGGTATTTCTAAGTGGTTGCTAAGTGGTTGCTAAGTTGATGCGATGATGTTGCTGGTTAGTACAGTGTTTCCAGGTGGTTGCTAGTGGTGTTATCCATGGTGGTTAGTAAGGTATTTCTAAGTGGTTGCTAAGTTGATGTGATGATGTTGCTGAAGTGGGTGGTACAATGTTTCCAGGTGGTTGCTAGTGGTGTTATCCATGGCGGTTAGTAAGGTATTTCTAAGTGGTTGCTTAGTGGATGCTATGGTGTTGCTGAAGTTGTTGTTAAAGTGTGTTCAGGTGGTTGCTGGTGGTGTGTTATCCCTGGTGGTTGGTAAGGTATTGCTCTAAGTGGTTGCTAAGTTGATGCTATGGTGTTGATAAAGTGGCTGGTACAGTGTTTCCAGGTGGTTGCTGAGTTATCTTTGGTGGTTGGTAAGGTATTTTTAAGATTAAAAACGCCCTAAATCCAGCCTCAATGCGCAATTGACCACTGTGCTAAAGATTGCTAAAATAGGGCCATATATGTCCACTATATGAGTTTCTGGACAGACTTATATATATAGCTATTTTATCTTTTCCCCATTGATGTACACTACCAATCTAAAGTTTGGACACACCTTCTCATTCAATGTTTTTCTTTATTTCTCTATTTAATTCCTTTTCTACATTGTAGATCAATACTAAAGGTATGAAAACAATTGAGGGACATATGGAATTATGCAGTATTTCATTATTTATTAAATACAAAAAGCATTAGGGTATAACATTTCCTTTAAGCTCTTGCTGAACCGCAGGTCTTAACCACACCGCTGAAATACGCTCGGTATATTCCACACGCTGCTGTATACCTCCAACACTTCATTCATCTCAGCCAATAAAAACCAACGTTAAAGAGCAATACTCCTGCAGACCTCCAGTACGAGAGCACAGCTCTGATTTACTGCAGTTCTACAGGGAGCTGCTGGGTGGAATTCAGAGAAAACTGCACAGAGGATGGCAGAAGTGACGACTTCAGACTAATGAATATTTAAGTATATATAATTAATCACAGCGTTTGCTGCTGAAGGGGCTGCATTCACAAAAGGTTGAGCTATGGGTTCTTCTATAGTAAATGACACTGCGAGAAAAACACATCAGACCTGTTTTTATTCAGTGTTTCTCTTTATTTCTTTATTTAATTTATTTTCTACATTGTAGATTAACTTTAAAGACATGAAAACAATTAAAAAGCACACAGATTTTTCTTTAAAGCATTTTAAAAGTCCAATTTTATGCTTTTTAAGACCCAAAAATGTACTCATAATTTCTTTAGTTCTCTCCCGGGAAAAATGAGTATGTTAGCTAACTCACTGCTAATGTTGGCTAGCATTCTGCTAACCTTAGTTCTATCCCTGGTAAAGTTAGCTTGCTCACTTTAGCTAGCAAAAGTTAGTATGTTAGCTAGCTTGCTGCTAACATTAGTATTTAGCTAATTCACCGCTAATGTTAGCTAGTTTCCGCTAACCTTAGTTCTTTCCCTGGTAACGTTAGCTAGTTCGCTTAAGCTAGCAAAAGTTAGTATGTTAGCTAGCTCACTGCTAAAGTTAATTTGTTAGCTAGTTTGCTGCTTAATTTAATATATGTTAGCTAACTCGCTGCTAATGTTAGCTAGGTTCCCGCTAACCTTAGTTCTATCCCTGTTAACGTTAGCTAGCTTGCTTTAGCAAGGAAAAGTAGTATGTTAGCTAACTGGCTGCTAATATTAGCTAGTTCTCCGTTAATCTTAGTTCTCTCCCCAGATTAGATGTTTTCAATATGGCACTGTGTTTTCCCACCTGCATTAAATGCACCGCCTAAAAATGTAATACCTACTGCAAATTTACAGTAAATTTAACACAATTTAAGACAGTAATTATTTAATTTAAGACATTTTAAGACTTTTAAGGACCTGCAGGAACCCTGTCACATATGGTTTTATGTAGTGATCTAAATCTGATGAACTGAGATGGTGATTTGAGGTGATTTAATTGGGATGAGCTGGAGCTTTACAGTGTGAAGGAAAAGCAGCAGCTATTGTTCAGCACCTCCAGAAACTCCTTCCTTCAAGACGCTGAGAAAACTATGAATTCCTGGTGACTCTCCCTCATGAAGACACTGCAGATCTGCCCTCAAAGATAAATGTGTTACTTATATAGAATAATCTATCTATATATCTAGAATCTAGAATCTAAGTATAAAACATATTATGGTTTGTTTACAGAATAAGTCTGCATTGTGTTCCTGTTTAGCTTTAATATAGTCTTCAATATTCCTTGTACAATGTAAAAAAAAATCATAAAAAAAAACACACTGAATGAAAAGAGGTTTGTCCAAACTTTTGACTGGTACTGTAGTGAAAATTAAGTTTTAAGTTTGATTTTCAGGAAAAGAACAGGATAAGAAATCATGGCCTAAATGACTGGGATGGGAGCGACTACTTGATTTATGCACTGCTGCCACCTCTAGAAATCATTTTCAAGTGGAAAAACTGACCAATATGATAAGAGTTAAAACATTCATACAAAATGCTAAAATATCATGACAGACCTACAGGTAGCAATAGTTTCCTTTACAATGAACATCTTCAAACATCTTTGAGACATATGTAGCATACATGTAAATCATGCTACACAGGTAGAAGGATGCAGAGTTAAGAATCTTGCCCAAGGACTCTCATTTATTGGTGTATTATGGTGGGCTCGTCCAGCAGAAGAACCAAACCCCAGTTTGCCATTACGGAAGGCAGTGCTTTCACCCATTAAACTACACCAACCACATAAACATGCACTCAAACACTCTAAAGCCACTGGTATTTCCTCACTCAAGGCGCTAAAACAGGAACCCAGCTCAGCTCCAGTAGAGATTAATGATGCTCTGTCTTCACAGCGCTCCAGTGGTAATCCCCCCTCTGAGTTCATCCCCAAAAAGCTCAGAGCAAACAAGCCTTTTCTTTCAAACAGGAAAAAGAAAGAATGAAATTAGAAAAGGTGCAGTGTTTCCTGCCGTTTTCCTTTCTACACATGATCTCTAATCTAAAGAGTACAGTAAAAACAAAGAGGACAGAAACTGAACAATGTACAAATTAAACACTGCACACAGTGTTACTACATAATGTGAACAGACAAACTGCCCCTTACACTGAGCCACATTAACCCATATAGATAACACAGCATCTCAGGCACGTAGATACCACAGCAACTCATGCAGATACCACATTAACGCCTACAGATACCCCAGAAATTCACAGCAACCCAGGCATGAAGATACCACAACAAGCCAGGTATGAATATACCACGGGAAAGCCACGCATAAAGATACCACAGCAACCCACACAGAAACCAAAGCAACCCAGGCATGCAGATACCACATAAATCCTTACAGATACTACAGCAACCCAATCATGCAGATACCACAGGAACCCACACAGAAACCAAAGCAACCCAGGCATGCAGATACCACATAAATCCTTACAGATACCACAGCAACCCAGGCATGAAGATACCACAGCAACCCAATCATGCAGATACCACAGAAATCCATACAGATACCACAGCAACTCCTGCAGATACCACATTAACCCAGACATGCAGATAGCACAGCAACCCAATCATGCAGATACCACAGCAACCCACACAGAAACCAAAGCAACCCAGGCATGCATATACCACAGCAATCCTTACAGATACCACAGCAACCCAATCATGCAGATACCACAGAAATCCATACAGATATCACTGCAACGTATGCAGATACCACATTAACCCAGACATGAAGATAGCACAGAAACCCATACAGATACCACAGCAACCTAGGCATGCAGATACCACAACAATTCATACAGATACCACAACATCCCAGGAATGCAGATACCTCACCAACACAGGCACTTAGATACCACAGCAACTTGTGCATATACCATAGCAACCCATACAGATACCACAGCAATCAATGCAGATGCCATAGCAACACACGAATACCACAGCAACCTATACAGATACCACAGCAGCCCAGGCATACAGATACAACAGCAATCCAAGCATGCAGATACCACAGCAACCCACACAGATACCACAGCAACCCAGGCATATATATACCTTAGCAACCTAGCCATGACAATACCACAGCAACCCATGCAGATACCACAGAAACCTATACAGATACCACAACATCCCAGGCATGCAGATACCACAGCAACCCATATAGATATCACAGAAACCCATATAGATACCACAGAAACCCATGTAGATACCACAGCAACCCATGCAGACACCAGAGCACCACAGATACCATTTTACACCAGATTTCTCCTTCAGTGCAATTAATAAAACTTTATTGGTTTTAATTGTCTCACTTTTTTATAGCTTAGTTGCATTTAAACATTTTAAAGTCAGCATAACTTAAATATATAGGAAAACCTAAAACTATTTATTTCATACAAGTTACCAATAAATATTAATGTCAAAATAACAAAATGAAATAGTTAAACCACAAAAATGGTAAAAAGTAAATGAGTTAAATGTGAGTAATATGTTATACATTTTAGTTAAAAGACTAGAAATCAAAATCACCTGTCAAAATGAACACTGGAATGTATGTGTGTGTGAGACTGTGTGTGTGTGTGTGTGTGTGAGACTGTGTGTGTGTGTGTGTGTGTGCAGGAAGCGTTCACACCCGGCGGAGAACATGATCGGATGTAACAGCTCGAGTTACAGGTTCACCCTCATTAATCTCCCTTCACCATGAGGTCAGAGGTCAGGGGCAGTTGGCATGACCTGGGGCAGACTTCTAAAGGACGGCGTCTTCATGTGTAACTTTCTCTTCAGTCCTGTCCGTCCTCGCCCCGCCCCGCTCTGCACTCAGCACCTAACTCAGCGGGTGATGTACGACCAGAGAGGACCAGGCAGTCATGTGGGGTCACATCATGAAGGCTTTTGAAGAATGGGTGAGATGCTGAAGGATTTGATATAAATGAGAATGATTGTCTTCATACCCTTTTATAATATGATGACTTTCCTTTTCCTTAATGCTAATGATCTCTGCAGCTCCTTCAGAGTGATTGTTGGCCTTACTTACAAGTCTCCTGCTTGCTTTGAGTTTTAAATAGGGCTATCATGAAAGCACATTTTTTTAGGACAATGTATTTCCCCTAAAAAAATGTGATAAACACTATTTCTACCATTGATACAATGATGACATAATATAATAATAGCAAAATAACACAGTTGCCCAGCTTTAAAGCATATTTAGCCACTGGAATTTGAATATAAAATGCTTAAATTAAAGAAACAAATTAAATTAAACAGTAAAACAAAGTACAACATATAAAATAACACTTTTTAAAATGACTGCACTATTACTATTAGGGATGCAATGATTAGTTAACAAAATAGACAATTTTATTTAAAAATCGACTAATCTTTAATTTATAACTGCAATTCACTACACAAAGTGCTGGGGACAGAAAACAAAACAGGGAAGGGCTGTTCACTCATTTCCTATTCGTTAGAATAAATATATTTACATAATAAATGGAAGCGCATTCCACATTTAAAGTCCAGTTTTGGTGTTTCTATCATTTTAAAGTGATAAAAAAGGTTAAGAACAGGAGCCATACCCTCAGAAACAAGAAGATATGGCAGAAATAATCAGTGATTAGCTGATTAATCAGAACAATAATCGACAGGTTAGTCGACTACCTACAAAAAGAGATCATTATTGCAGGCCTACACTAGATTGACAATGTATTTTTTATCGAAACACATAATAAAATCCCTGTATTGTAAGGGGTTGGCCTGTAATGCCAGCTGCCAGCACAAAAGGCAAAGATAGAGATTCACTGTTACTCAAGGAAACTACAAATCCCAGAATTCCAAGGGGCAATCAGTGCAAACCAGGCACACCTGTAGGAACTGGTATATAAGGTCATGGTAGACAGCACAACCTGTCACACCTTGGTAGAGGGGTGACCGGTAAGGTATGGTGTGTCTTGAAGAGAGGAAAAAATATATATATATATATATATAAATAATAAAAAGAGTGAAAAAAGAAAAGAACCCAAAGAAAGCAAAAAAAAAATAAAGAGTGAGATTTAAAAAGAAGATAAAAAAGAAAAGAAAATACACGAAAATAACTGAAAATAAAGCAAAAAAAGTAAAAAGAGCTCCCAAAAGAAAGGAAAACAAAAAAGTGAAGTGAGAGATCTCGAAAGAAAGCAAAAAAAGAAAAGATCACATAAAACAAACAAAACCTAAGTTCTTCTTGTTTTCCTTTTGCTGCAGAGGTCTGTTCATTTAGTCGTTTTATTTCTATTAGTTCTACCTGATTTTTTGTTTGAGTCACACCATTTTTGGTGTCTACTTTGCTTTCCTTTCCCGCCTTTTTCCCTTTCTTGATTTAGGGAGTATAATTCCAACTACTGCCTGTCCTAAAGGGTTCACCTAGCACTGACAAGGTTACTGGTTCAAGCCCTGCTTCAAGCAAGTCAAATTACACAGTTAAATACAGAGCAGCCAATAATAATACTAATATATAAAGTGTACAGGGGTTGTTGAAACACCTGGTTTTAGAGCACAATAATTGATTGTGGTGACGGACAGTTCTGGTGGAAACAGGAGAGTTGAGGTGCACATTGAATTCTGCGTGATTTGATCAGCCGTGGTTTTATGTTTTTTGGATACAATCCGGGTTAGCACCCGAACATCCCTTTCAGACAGCTTCCTCTTACAGCATCCACAGTTAATCCTGTTGGATGTGGTTGGTCCTTCTTGGTGGTATGCTGACATTCCCCTGGACACCGTGGCTCTTGATGCATCACAAAGACTTGCTGTCTTGGTCACAGATGCTCCAGCAAGACGTGCACCAACAATTTGTCCTCTTTTGAACTCTGGTATGTCACCCATAATGTTGTGTGCATTGCAATATTTAGAGCAGAACTGTGCTCTTACTCTGCTAATTGAACCTTCACACTCTGCTCTTACTTGTGCAATGTGCAATTAATGAAGATTGGCCACCAGGCTGCTCCAATTTATCCACTAAAATGCTGTGCGCATTTTAGATAAGACATAGACCAGCTTGGAATAGGAAACACAATGGACAACCCTGAGATCAGCAAAAATGGTTATGGCCACGTATTGTACAGTAATACTGAAAACATTATTATTATTATTGTGACAGGCCAAGTTTTAAATGATGCTGTGTAGTTATGACAGCACTGGAATACCCTGGACTTTGCACAGTTTTTCTATCAGATTTTGACCAATTCTACTTAAATAATTGTGGTATTTTATCCAGAAAAGGTGCTTTTAAAACTTTAAAACATTAATTGTAAAGCGTTTTCTATGTTGCACAGGATAAGTTCATAAGTTCAAGTGGATGTACTATGGCATCCCTTAAAGAATAATTTTAAGCATTAGAGTGGATATCCTACTACACACTACATTACACCTACAAATACTTTATTTGACCTTTATTTGTTTACAGACATTGTAAACCCAAGATATTTTTTGTTTCTTTAAAAAGCGTTTTGGCATGTTCAAGAACTATGGATGTATCCTCAAATGCAGTCGCAAATACCATCAAAAACGCTATGATGATGAAACTTGCATTCATCAGGACTGCCCCAGGAAAGAAAGAGCAAGAGTTTCCTCTGCTGTACAGGATATTCAGGTAATTCATCAGAGTTACCAGCCCCAGACAAAAGCTTTTTTTTTTTTTTTTTTTTGCTTTGTTTAACCTTTTGAAGTTACTGCATGATTCCTTATGTGTTCCTTCATAGTCTGGCTTCTGACTTCAGTATTCATTTACATTACATTAAATTAAATGTAATTTGAGGATTATTTCTAGAGGAACGTGATGACGTTTAAGGGAGTTGAAATCATCATCTTCTGCAAGAAATACTGGGTAATGGCACTGGCCCAATGACAAGTCCCATACTGCTGCATGCAATACATGTAATACAATATGATTGCAACATGGTACTCTGCCCATTTCATGCAGCCCTGCTTGGGGCTACAAATATGTGGCAACAATAACATTTCTCCATTTCCTTGGACCGAGTCAGAAATCCATTATATTGTGCAATGCACTGTAAAGCGCAGAGTCCATTCTGACTTTTCTAACTGCATTTACTCCTAATGTAAAAGTATAAACGTGGGGATGATTACTTGATGATTTCAACTCATCAATCTGGAAAAACACATCCAGGCAGTCTGCAAACTGCACCATAAAATAAAACAAATTGCCAGCGTCTCCCCGGAACGGTTCAGCGGTGGGCTACACGTGGGCGAGATCCCCAATGTGTTTCCAATTACCGCACACTCACTGACTTAATCAGACAACACATTCCTACGTAGCGAGAGGAACTTATGACACGGGCTACGGGAGGTGACGGACAACTGATCTGATGAGTAACACGTGCACTTCCACCTTACCTAACGCGAACCAGGCGCGTCCGTTTAGAGCGGCGAGGCGTCCGAGAGAAGATCTATAAGCCTGGCTAATTTGCAGCGCATGTTGTTGTTAATGCTGTTCTACTGCTGAGCATCGCAGCAGAATCTGCAGCAGAATCTGCAGCATCAGCAGCAGCGTCGCTCCCGCGGCCGCGCGGTTCTGTTCAGACGGCTCATCTGTTAGATATTAGAGCTGCTCACGGGTTCTCACCTACACCATACCTACACTCTGATTTACATCTGCAGAGCTGAGGGTATAGTATAAGCATGTCCACTTTCCATATGCTAAATGTAAATGACTCCCCAGGTGCACACAGGGGCGGTGGGCTCAGTGTGGAAGCCCCTCAGCATAAATGACTACATAACACTCACAAAAAAATAAAGCTTAAGATATGTGTAAAAAAAAAAAAAAAAAAAAAAGGTAAAGTGGTTAAAGAACAATTTAAAGCATTTGTGGATATCCTACTACACAACCACTATATTACATCTTCAACCCCAAATCAGAAAAGGTTTGTACACTAACTTTTTTTTTTTTTTTTTGATTGCCGACATTGTAAACCCAAGCACGATTATTTAATGTTTGTTTAAAAATTTTAAAAGTTTTAGCATTGAAGATGGTTTAAATTTTATTCCAGTGTTATTTTGTCCCACTCTTCCAACTAACAGGTGTATTATGGTGTGGAACAGAAGACATTTTTTTTTTTAACCATTGAATTAGTTAATTGCCCTAAATATGTATATACTGATTTCTGCAAGTGCAAAAATGAACTTAAACCTGCCGTTTTCTGACTATCCTTTAATTGATCCTTTATGATCCTTTAATTTTCCCAAAATTCAACATGAATTCTACCAGTCAGTTATTAAGGAGCAGTAAAGCCACTCTGCTGAAGTACAGAGTTATAAGGGTGAGTTTTTTTAGTGCAGTTTCTCCAGCACTAAGGCTGGATGCAGCAGCATTAGCATTAGCCGTTAACCGCAGCGCTATCTCTTTTGCCATTCAGAGGTGAGTATATGGAACTGTATTATGTGTGTTTGCTGTGTTAAAACATGCTACATGGGATGTACTGCTAGCTGATAGCGCCCTGGGTTACCAGAGCACTCAGAATTCTAGCACTATCTAATGCTAATGCTGCTGCACCCAGCCTTAGTGCTGGAGAAACTTCACTGAAAACTCACCCTTAAGCTGTCCATACACTACACAACTTTTGAAAAGTCTCTGAAAAGATTTTTAACAGACTAAAGTCTGACTCCCTCTCAGATCTAAAGACTAGTCACAGACTTTTTACTCACAGGCTAAGATTTTGGGGGTCACTATTTACAAGACTTGGAACTTATTTCCCATTATGCTTCTGGTGTAGTTTAACAGAAAGAGAAGCTGTTTAACAGTGGAGCAGAAACAGTAGCACTTGGTGTGTACACAGCTCCCTTGGTGTGCGCAGTTCAAGAAAAAAAAAAGACATTGTAGACTGTGGACACGACCCTGGTTGAGTGATTGGAAACGTTCCTGTGCTTGCCTTGTGGCTTCCCGTAGCTCTCCTCCTATTGGTTGTTGACATTTTTCTCATCAGTATTTGCGTGAGCCGAGTCTCAAGACTTGCGATGATACTAAACACCCAACTGACTAAAACTTTCAGTTGTAACCACCTTACACTGAACCACCGAGATGACGCAACCGCAACTCGACTGCAGCTCAACTCTAATAATAAATAGTTTTTAGGAGATAAATCTGTATAGATTAACATCCATCGCTTGATAGACTTTGAAAGAAAATTAGTTTTTAAGAATAACCGTTTTGTTTATTTAGGCGCTTCCCCCAGCTTCACCATTAAAAGGGAAACATGGTGACACCCTTGCTCACTTCGAAGTAGGCATCCTTACTAATGTCACTTAATGCACCTTATAATCCAGTGCGTCTTACAATCCAAACAAATTCGTTTTTTTTGTTTTTTTACTTCTTTAGATGAGTACTTAAAGTTCTTTTTTGCCATATGTGAGGACTGTAATATTATTGCATTAACACTTTATTAAAAGGTAAAATTTGAAAGAGACACAAATAAAAGGTTGAAGCTTGTCTGTCAATCAAATCTTTGAGACAGATGTCATTTTAGGTGAGAGCTAGAGGCTGTTCAGATCCCCTACCCTGCCTACTAACTGTTTATCCTCATGGAAAAGCGTTATTTTCCAAAGGTAGTGACTCACTGCCTCTCAGTCCAAACAATGAAGTGAGAGAGAAAGTCAGAAAGAGAGAGAGAGAGAAAAAAGAGAGAGTGAAAGTGCCAGAACCCCTGCCAGCTCCCCGTAATTGCTCCCAGTCCTCTCTCGTTGCATTGCAAAAGCCGTGATAACAGCCCAGCACTTTGATATGTGACATTACCACGTAGCACCACACACACACACACATACACACACGGTGTTCAGAGCGTGGCTCACACACAGTGTTTCTCCCTGTGCTGATAACCGCTCTGATGACCCGTAATCTTCACTGGAAGGCACTGCTGGCACCTTGAGGTGCCTGAGCCGTTAGCACACAGCACAGACTGCAGCAGAGACGTTTCTAGTAGAACAGATAGGAATCAGCAGGAATGTGAAAGCAGCCTGGGCGCCAATAACAAAGTACTGAATCTGTTGTTTTTAAAAGCAAGGAATCAACAGTAGAAAGTGAAAGCGACGTGCTGGTGAGGTGCAGAGCGTGGTCTGGGCCTCTTTCTCCTCCAGGCTGATTCTGCTCATATAGATCATTTAGCACCGCAGTTGGAGGGAGGTTGTTTAGTAATTTTTATTGCAGCATTGCAGTAGAAAGCTGCAGTGGGTCCTGTAACAAATAAACAGTTTTTAATTGTGATTCTGCCTTTGTCTCCCAGACCAAATGTGTCTCAGACCGCCTTCTTTGAGTTTACAGTGCAGCTCATATAATACTTTTCAACAAGGGTGTGGGCACAAGTGGATGGGGTTGATTCCTATATTATACTCACCAACCTGGTTGTTGACACAATCAGCTCACATCGATTCCTATATTATACTCAGCAACCACTGTGTTAACACAAACAATTCGAGTCGATTCTCATATTATACCCAGCAACCATGGTGTTGGCACAAGCAGCTTAGGCCAATTTCCATATAATACTCAGCAACCGGGGTGTTGGCACAAGTGGTTGGGGTCTATTCCCATATTATACTTAGCAACCACTGTGTTAGCACAAACAATTCAAGTCAATTCTCATATTATAGCCAGCAACCGGGGTGTTGGCACAAGCAGCTTAGGCCAATTTCCATATAATACTCAGCAACTGGGGTGTTGGCACAAGTGGCTTGGGCTGATTCCCATATTATAGCCAGCAACCGGGGTGTTGGCACAAGCAGCTTAGGCCAATTTCCATATAATACTCAGCAACTGGGGTGTTGGCACAAGTGGCTTGGGCTGATTCCCATATTATAGCCAGCAACCAGGGTGTTGGCACAAGCAGCTTAGGCCAATTTCCAAATAATGCTCAACAACAGGGGTGTTGGCACAAATGGTTTGGGTCTATTCCCATATTATACTCAGCAACTGGGGTGATGGCACAAGTAGCTCGAGTAGATTCCCATATTATACTCAGCAACCGGGGTGTTAACACAAGTGGCATGGATCAATAACCATATTATAGTTGGCAACCAGGGTGTTGGCACATGCAGCATTCGCCCCATATGTAAGCCAAGCATTTGGGCCAGAAAGGGTCCTAGATGGTCCTAGAAGGGTCCTAGGCTTAAATGACTTTTGCAGGTCAAATGTTAATGATCACAGTATTCAATAATTATAATAGCATCTGAAGGCTAGCACACACAAACAGACATTGGCACACAAACACACACACACACACACACACACACATACAAACACACTTGCATAGCATGCTGTCCCCAGTGGTGTGATGGTATGATAGGAATGGGGGAAGTGAAGCCTGTGTGTGTCCAGCAAAGCAAAACAACATATAACACACTTCCACACACTCACTGCTCAACACCCCCCAAAATCACATCTGCTTCTTCTTAAGCTCAGCGCAGATACGGGACACCTCACAGAGGGACCATGCCTCTTCTTACTCTCTCTCTCTCTCTCTCTCTCTCTCTCTCTCTCTTTCTTTTACTCTCCTCTTCACTCTCTCGCTCTCTGATGTGCAGTATAACTGAGAGGAATGCTGGAATGCTGGAATATACAGCTCTAAACAGATCAGACAGACTCAGGGAGGGGGGTCATTGTTTGGGCAGGCCTGTGGTTTGTTGGGAATGATGCTGGGAGGAATAAATCAAGTCGATTTATGACTATTATTGACAATATTATTAACATGCTAATCACTGCTAATCACTGCTGTATCTGATCCACTCACTGTACCACCAGCTCAACCCTCACTAACACCTCATACACCACCACCATGCTAAACACTGCTAATCACTGCTGTATCTGATCCACTCACTGTACCACCAGCTCAACACACACTAACACCTCATACACCACCACCATGCTAATCACTGCTAATCACTGCTGTATCTGATCCACTCACTGTACCACCAGCTCAACACTCACTAACACCTCATACACCACCACCATGCTAATCACTGCTAATCACTGCTGTATCTGATCCACTCACTGTACCACCAGCTCAACCCTCACTAACACCTCATACACCACCACCATGCTAATCACTGCAATGCTGCAATTTGCTGCTATTAGGGCTGCTACTAATACTAATTTTAGTAGTCAACTAATCTGCCGATTATTTTTCAGATTAACCGATTAGTCAGCGATTATTTCTGCCATGCCCTCCCTCTCTGCTTGCTGTGGGTGCGGCTCCTGTTTCTAGCTTTCACTGTTGGTTCAAAACAATAGGAGATAGCTTAATGTGGGATTTAAATGCCATTTAAATGTCTTTAACATTGTCATTTGAATGTGGAAGGTGCTAATATTTAGTGAGGAAATGTACATTTTTGCTGTGATTCGGCACTTTTGGAGATGCAGGCTGTGTTTTTGTCCCCAGTAATTTGTGTAGTGCCACTAATTGACGATTAATGACGATATATCGAATAATCGCTGCAGCCCTAGCTGTTACATGTACATTAAAATACTTAATCCACTCAAGTCCTGCATTTGGCTTGTATTGATTATCATTCTGAATTCTGTGGGAGACACAACAAGCTAAAGACGCTACATGCTAATATCTGATCCGCAGTCAGTAGCTGTTTAGCTGTGCTCTCAGATTCAGGTTTATAGCTTCTGGAAGCTCTTAGCGAGTGCATGCTTCATCAGTGATGTAACACACACACACACACACACACACACACACACACACACTACAATCAACAACATGTACATAAAAAAGCACGAAGCTACGAAACACAAAAAAACAAGTAGTGATGACGAGCTGAAATAAGACCCTGTAAACACTCTTCTCTTGTCTTCTCCTCTTCTCCCGGGTTTGTCTGGGCTCCTTATCCTTGAGATACTCATCACTATCTATCAGCACAAACATCAACATCTCCACCTCTGCCAGGTCTCAGAGTAGTGCGGGGAGAAGCTGGCTGCACTGAAGCCCATGTGGGATCCATCGCTCTCCGCCTGGTTCTGTTACGTTCTTCAGCACGCAGCAGCATTCAGACTGAAAAGCAGACTTTTCTCCGTGTTTGTGGCTCTGAGACGTTTCAGCGCTCGCTGACGTGTCGTGTCCACGCTATAACGCAAACTGTAAATGCATGCTGATAAACATTTACAGAGCGCGTGCTGAGGAACAGCGCGGCGATGAAGAGGAGGCCGAGCTTCAGAGAGTCGCTGATGTAAAACAGATCATTACTGTTTCTCAGTCTATTTTACAGTCTTTAAACTCAGCGTGCGTAATGTCAAACTGCATTACTGTGCCTCTGTGTTTGTGTTTGCACGGATCGCCATGAAACGCAGCACAGAAAAGTGCGCTGAGAATTACACTTGTTTGCAGTGCTGGACGATATGGACAAAATATATATCACAATATATTTTTTAATTGTGGCATGTTACATAACATTATATAGCATTTAGCGAATGCTTTCATCCAAAGGGACTTACAAAAAATGAGGTATACAAGCAATTGAGGACATGGAAAGCAAAACATTTTTTGACAGACCCTAAAGGAGGTCAAAGGGGAATAGTTGGATAAAAGTGGGAGGAGAAATGGATGCTGATAGAGCTGGGTGAAATGGTTAAAATATAAAACACATTTTCACGATACACAGTATTTATCAAATTTTGACACAGACAGAATGCATCAGCAGTGGCAAAAAAAAGTCAGTATCTCAGAACATTTGAATATTATATAAGATCAATTGGTACTTTTGGCAGTGTGGGCAGTGTGCCACTTCCTGCTGGAAAATAAAATCCACATCTCCATAAAAGTTATCAGCAGAGGGAAGCATGAAGTGCTGTGAGGAAACTCACAGTCCAAGCTCCTTGAGGTCTAGTGTGAAGTTTCCACCAATTAGTGATGGTTTAAAGAGACAATTGTTTGAGATGCACTAGTATATGTATTAGGGCTGCACGATATTGGAAAACATTTATATTGCAAATGGTTTTTTTTCGGCAAAATATTATCCCAATATTAAACAATGCAGGGCCCATGGCATCACCAGCCCCGCCACCAACCGCGCTCTGTCTCATGTCCGGACCAATCAAGAGCTGAGTCAGAGCCAAGCACTCAAAACTCGAGGAAAACAGCAAAACAACAGCAATTGGCCGTTTAATCAGTGGCTTTTTAAAAGGTAAATAAGTGTTTTTCTGGGATTAAAAGTGTGAATTTAGCTGTAACTGGACTAAGGTGCACAGTGTTCGACACGTGTGTTTACAATTATGTGCCCAACCATGTAGATGGAGGCCCAACCCCCCGCCCACTCCTGCTTCTCAGGCAGCAGCAGCCTGTCACACACTGTCACACACTGTCACACAGAGACAGAACTGTGTATCTACTTCTATTGTCAAGAATCAAAACATTGCAACATGACGTGTTTGATTTATTGCCTTATGTGACATGGCACGTCCTGTGATGTGATTATTGAGCATGCACACATTGCGATGACTATGCTTAAACGATATATATTGTGCAGCCCTAATATGTATATCTTTAAACCCTGCTGACAGTATTGTTATATATTGCGAAACTCCTGTAACCACCAATTTCTTTCCAATACACATCCTGACAAAACACAACATTTATTCCCATCACTTTGTTTTTTCATTTTGGCCACCCTACCCTGACATTTAAAAATTAGATTGATTTTTTTTGTCCAGACTGGTTAATTTTAGGACTAAATAACACATATATATATATATATATATATATATATATATATATATATATATATATATATATATATATATATATATATATATATATATATATATTTAAAGCATGCTCTCAGTATTTTCTGTGAGCCAACATGTTTTGGGAGACTGATGATAACCTCACCTCAACCTCAACCACTAAGCTCTTTTTAAAGAATAACAGTAAGAGCAGTTTGGCTCAGAACTCCAGACAGTACTTGAGGTGGCCACAGAGATTTACATCTTCTCCACATTCGCATGTGCTCAGAACTGCCAAGCTGTTCCAAGATCCACAAACCCAGTAAATGAAGCTACATACCCTCAGCGTAATCTCCTTCAGATTGTGGTTGTGATTTCCACAGCTTTAGGTCGGAGCATTAATGTTCTATAGTCTTACAGATGTTCTCTGATCATCAGACTCTATAGGAATGAAGAACGGCGTCTAGTTCATTCTGTTCTGACGTATCGTCATCTTTAAACAATTCCTGATCGCTTACAGATGAGTAATAACTGTAAAATATGCAGCAGTGTGGCCCTTACAATGTATTTCACAATATATTAACTGTTATCACAGTACTGGCTTTTCATGCCTGTCTGATTATTTGAACTTTCACCTGTTTAGCATTTAGCAAAGACATGACAAAAGCTGGGGAATGAGGTGTTACCTTGTGAGGGAGGTTGACCACTCGCCAAGTTGCTCATGGCAAGACCATATAATCTACAGCATTTAGAGAAGATTTAACATTAGATTTAACACAAACCATCACTGATTGGTGGAAACTTCAATCTAGACCTCGAGCAGTTTGGACTGTGTGTCTCTCCACTCTTCCTCCAGACTCTGCTCCCTTGATTTACTTTAAATGAAATGTAATCAAATCAATTTACTGATGATCAGTGATGGTTTGGATAGAGACATGTCATCTGCTGGTGTTGATCCACTGTGTTTTATTATCAAGTCTAAAGTCAGTGCAGTTTTATTTTCCCACAAAATCTTACAGCACGTCATGCTTCCCTCTGCTACTGACAACTTTTATGGAGATGCAGATTTCATTTTCCAGCACGACTTGGCACACTGCCCACTCTGCCAAAAGTAACAATTGTTCTTATATAATATTCTAATTTTCTGAGGTACTGATTTTTGGGTTAATTAATTGGCTGTAAACCATACTGAAATAAAGTACCTTTTCAATGATGCCCTAATTTTTTGAGATGCACTAGTATATTGTGATTTGGTCAAATCCAATTTTAGAACAACTCTCATAATGTAAAAAACACTTTCTTATTTTTATAAATTCTGAGTGAAGGAAAAGTTTACTTTTATCCAATCAGTGCACAATGGAATCTAACAACAGAGCACAACAATGCTCTGTACTACCTGAACTACTCAGCTGATGCAGCATTACCGAGTAGCATCACAGCGCTAACGCTTTGGAGAAAAACACAGCGACTTGGTTATGATACATCAGCTCACAGATGCAGCCTTGTGCTGATCCACATCACCCTAGGAGTGATGAGGGGAAAGAGAGAGCGCCATCTACTCTACCCACCCAGAGAGAGCAAGGATAACTGTGTTCTTTCAGGGCAAGCTACATGACCGGGATTCGAACCAGCAATCTCCCGATCAAGGTGGCAGCACTTTAAACCGCTGGACCACTCTATTTACTGAAATTCTGTGTAATTCAACACATTCATTGTAAATACTACCCAGCACTTTTTTGAAGCAATGACATTTAAAACAATCAATGTAAGCCAAAATCATTAAGTAAAAAATCTGCACTTCATCATCTGGAAAGCAGTGACTAAACACATTAATGACCGTCTTTCACTTCATTAAGTTTGAGCTCTATATGGTAACTTCATCACACCGGTCTATTGGGAGTTCTCCACTCTTTACTGCGTTCCAGAAGTAACACATGAACAGGAAGCTCTCCAGAGGATACAACAATGGGTGGCCACACCAAGCAAGCCAATTTAAAAGTCTATTGTGTGTGTGAGTGCTACTGTACGCCATTCAGCCCTTCCACTTCCAAAACACACACATCAATCTCCTCCTTTAGACTCCAAGCCGAGCTCCAGGAGCCAAAGCACACTTCAGAAGTGTAGAGTAAATACGCAGAGTCTAAGTGTGAGATCTGACCTTCTGCTGATATTACCCTACAGTGGATCCATCACAACCTGCAGCCTCATCCATCTTCATCCATTATCAACACTTACACTAATAAAAAAACTGGAACTGTTTCAACCATCACTTCAAAAACCATAGTGCAGATATCTGATAAGTTGTGCCAGTACACTCCGGTCTGATTTATTATTCTCATAATGAAACAAGGTGATAGTGATACAGCCTGGACAAGACAAGACAAAGAGAAGAAGAAGAAGATAAAAGAGAGGATGAATCTTACTCTGGCAGTGCTCGTCGGATGATGGAGTGCCGCTGTCTGTACACATCCAGCTTGGACAGGCAGTTGCAGGAGGTGTGGTTGGCGAAGCTGATAGTGACTGGTTTCGGCGGCTGTTTCACTGGAACTGTGATCTCGAACAACTGGTGAAAAAAAAGAAAGACTGTAAATTAGTGTAAAAAGTGAAAAGAGAGACAAATGGGTAAAACTAAAACTACTGTTCTGAAAATGTCAAGCAAGACTAGTGTCATATTTTTGTTCTCTTCTAGAGGTGAAAGTATTGATCTGCTTTGTTTTAGCATTGGCCAATTTAACATTCAACTGCTAGATGGCAATATTTCTTCACAGTTGTTGAAGCCCATTAATGCCAGCGTGGAACGTTGCTGCATGTATTGAGCCAGTCTGGCAATTTTTACCAAATCTGACTTATATCTGCAAAACGTGTACAATTATCTTTGCTCTGTAGGCAACACTAACTGGAAAACTTTATTAAGAGTTCAGAACATTAACTGGATACCCCTCTCAAGAGTACATTAATTCGCCCAGTAAAGTGAGTATTAGAACACTAACCAGATGCCCCTCTCTTAAGAGAGGCCATCACTCAGCCTAGCCTAGAACAGTGTGTATCATCAGATCACTAACCAGACTTTCCTCTCGAGAGTCCATTACTCAGCCCAGTAGAGTGAGTATCATCAGAACACTAACCAGACAACCTTCTTGAGAGTCCATTACGCAGCCCAACACTGTGAGTATTACAACCCTAACCAGATTTCGAGAGTACATCATTCTACCCAGTACAGTGTCATCAGAACACTAATCAGATTTCCCAATTGAGGGTCTATCACTCAGACCAGTAAAGTATCAGAGCACTAACCAGATACCCCTCTCAAGAGAGAGTCCATCACTCAGCCCAGTATAGTGAGTATCATCGGAACACTAACCGGATACCCCTCTCTCAAGAAAGTCCATCACTCAGCCCAGTATAGTGAGTATCAAAAAAAAATAACCAGATAACCCTTTTAAAAGTGCATCACTCAGCCCAGTACAGTGAGTATCAGAACACAGCAAAGCTAACAAACAATGCTAACAAGACTAACCTCCAAAGAGTAATTTTTCACAGAAAGTGTTGTGGATTGGTGAATTTAAAATAGCAGGCAACAAAAAGCTAAATATAAAGAGCGTACTGGATCTTACAGAATATTGGATCCTAAAAACAGCTCAAAATCCACTATGGACTACCTCAACAGGTGCACACTGAAGGGTTTTGCTGTGGTCTTTACAGAAAAAATGGAGGAAAAATATCCCTAGAAAAACTAGACCTCTAAACATGCTCTAAAACCACTAACACGTACACATTTTGCTTTAGCCATCTTTTATTTCTTGTTTTATTGAAGCTGTTTAAAGTTAGAATAAAAAAAGTTATCTTGCTTAAAATATTAATAAAATGTTTAGTCTTTACCCTTAAACCTTTTGGAAATAAAGTCATATGAACAAAAGTATTGGGACGCTTGTTCGTTGATTGTTTCTTCTGAAATCAAGAGTAATATGGAAAATTAATCCTGTTTTCGTTTATTCTGTCATACCTCTACAAGATTCTGGAGCATTGCTGTGAGGATTTTATTGCATTCTGTCATGAGAATGACAAAGGTATTGGATGAAGCACCATCAATCATTCCAGAGAACACGGTTGAGTTCCAGTGCTCCACAGCTCAGGACTGGGGAACTTCATACCCCTCTATATCCCGTGATCAGACAAATATTTAAACATCTGTGTCAGCAAAGGGTGCAACTAAAAGTAGCTGAATGCATTAATTAGGCTGGTTGTCCACAAACATTTGGACATTCTGTGTATTTAAGCCAGAGGTCTCGAATCTATTGCATGCCACTATATGATGCATAACCCCCCACTGATAACAACAAATAAGTGAACTCTGATGTAATGTGCTTTTTCAGTTTATCATCAGAATAGATGTGTTTAATAAACACTTGATACTCGATACAGATACAAACTCAAACACAGAGACCATCAGCTGCTACTACTACTGCTGCTAAAGAGCTGGATACAGATCTGCAGAGCTACAGAGCTCCACAGCGGAGGAACGAGGGAAGCAATGTGAGGACAAACATGGAAATGTGCAGGAAAGCTAATGCTATTTGACCAAATAAAGACAAGAGGACGTCCAGTTATGACAAACGTTCTAAAAAAGAATCTAAAACCTTTTTTTCAAGGTTGTGGATCATTCAAGGACTGTGGGAGATGTCAGCCCAGGTCAGACAATATGAACTAAAATGTGTATCATGATTAAGGGCCCTATTTTAGCGATGTACAGTGCCTTGCAAAAGTATTCAGCCCTTGAACTTTTCAACCTTTCGACACATTTCAGGCTTCAAATATAAAGAAATAAAATTGTATTTTTTTTTTTTTGTGAAAAATCAACAACAAGTGTGACACAAACAAACAAGAATTTTGGATATTTTGAAAAGTGGGGTGTTAATTAATCATGGGTGTGTTTTGGGACGTAATGTTAAATATAAACCAATCAGTGTGCCAGTTGTCATTCCCTTTAAGAGGCAGGTGAGCTCTGACTTTGGCGCGTTCGTATCTAAACAGTGCAGCGCTTTGTGAGGAAACTGACCTGCTCGTTCACACTGTGAAAATACACAGTAATGATATTTTATTCTTTATTCTGTTTATTGTTGAGTTAAAACTCCAAGGCTGTTTTAACAGCACAGGTGCAAGGCGTGTAAATAGACTGTTGATTGGGTGTAAGATAGCAATGAGATTATGTTAGCCATCAAAAAAATAGTTGCACCCATAATGAATCAATGGACAGTAATAAAACTTGGTGGATAGTCAATGATGGCGCTCTCTCCCCACATCACTCCTAGGGTGATGTCTGCAGCACAGGGCATCTGTGAGCTGATGTATCAGAACCGAGTTGCTGCGCTTTCCTCCGAGCGTTAGCGCTGTAATGCTGCTCGGCAAAGCTGCATCAGCAGCAGCTCGAAAAGAAGCGGTGGCTGACTTTACATGTATCAGAGGAAGCATGTGCATGTCTTCTTAACCCTCGTGGTGTGTTGGGGCACTACTAGTGATAGGGGGAGTCCTAATGATTGGGTTGGGTAATTGGCCGTGTAAATTGGTGAGAAAATGGGAAAAAAATGTAATTATTAAAAAAAGAGATGCGCTTTGACAGTCACTCCTCCCTCATCTCTGACTTCATGTAAGGATAGGATGTGAGGCTTTGAATCCAGTGGGAAGAGAAATATCAAAATCTTAAACCAGTGAGCATTAAATATGAGAAATGAATGCATGTATTTCCCTTATCGCCTACACCAGCACTGCCAGCGTAATGAGGCCTTTGTCTGGAAGGCTTAGTACCAAGGCAGGAGAGGCTCAGCATCTCCAAATGGATTTGGCAGCACAACAAATTCTTCAACCTGCAAAGAGCCTCAAAACCTCCACAATGTCCAAAATCTCCATTTTAGCTCTGGACAAATCCTTTACACACACACACACACACACACACATACACACACTCTTATTCCTATTATAGGATGTTCTATGCTGACCTTAACACCCAGTTCTTCCATGTCTTTCTGTGGGGGGGGGCTGTCATTGCATTTCCCCTACGTCAAAGAGCTGGGCTCTCACACACACAGACACACACACACACACACACACTGAACTATTGACAACAGGTATACAATGTCAGAAGAAACGGGCTGCAGCCAACCCCAATTAAACAGGCCAGGCTGACAATGTGGAGGCGAGGAGTGCTCTCTAAAGGCCCATTAGCTCCTACTGCTAATCAAGAACAATAGAAACACAAACACATGAGGTCATCTGAGTGGACAAGGGAGTGAGTTAGAAGGGCTCTGCTACTGGGAAGCACTTAATTTTACACACACTTAACCAACTCACACACACACACACACACACTAGGGCTGTGCGATACATTTGTGTTTAATTTTATCATTATTGCAAGAAAAAAGAGCTGCTATATTAAGAGCAACGTAGAGGGCGGTAGCATAGAGGAAAAGTGAGGCAGAGTGAGGTAGAGTATGGTAAAGCATGGTAGAGTATGGTGGAGCAAACGAGAGTGAGACAGAGCAAATTAAAATGAAGAAGAGTGTGTTAGAAGGCAAGACAGAGCGAGGTCGAGTGAGCGAGTGAGGGATAGAGTAAAGCAGACTGAGGGATAGAGTGAGGCAGGGAGAGGTAAAGTGAAGATTTGAGTGAGGTAGAAAGAGGTATAGTGAGGTAGAAGGAGGTAAAGTGAGGTATAGTGAGGTAGAAGGAGGTAAAGTGAGGTATAGTGTGGTAGAGTGAGACTTAAAATAAGCAAACTAGAGTGAGCTAGAGCAAAGTAAAACGAAGTAGAGTGCGTTAGAGGGCAAGACAGAGCGAGGTAAGGTGAGATAGAGTGAGGGGTAGAGTAAGGCAGAGCGAGGTAGAGTGAGGTAGAGTAAAGGATACAAGGTAAAATGAGATCAAATTAGATGAACTTAGGTAAAGCAAGACAGAGAGAGAAAAAACTGAGGCAGAGCAAGGACTAGAGTGAGGCAGGGAGAGATATAGTGTGGGAGAATGAGTGATAAAGTGAGGTAGAGTGAGGTAAAGCAAGGCAAAGTGAGGTAGAGTAAGGTATAGAGAGTTAAGAATGATGTACAGCAAGAAAGAGTAAAGCGAGGTAAATTATGGCAGAGGAAGGGATAAAGTGAGGTAGAGTAAGGTAAAGTGAGGTAGAGTAAGGTAAAGTGAGGTAGAGTAAGGTACAGCAAGGCAGAGTGAGGGATAGAGTGAAGTAGAGACAGTAAGAGTGATGTAGCTCAAGGCAGAGTGAGGTACAGTGAGGTCACTGTAAAAAAAAATCCTATTTTTACAGAAAATAACTCTAAATGTTTACACTATTTATCCCTTTTCTTTTACTGCAGTCTAATTCTGTCAAATTACAGACATTTTCTGTTAATTACAAGCCCCTGTTCTAATTTTACATATTATGACATTAATGAGAGATTACGGTTAAAACTCTTATTTTTAGGGCTATATTGCTATATTATTTTTATGGTATTTTTCCATGTTCTTAAGTTATATAGATATGTATGTAAAATTACTTATTATTATATGTAATTATATGTGTGTGTTATTATTTAAAGGTTTATTTCTTTCCCAACAACTCAGTGTTTTTCTTCATAATTGTAAGGTTTATTTATTTATTTATTTTTTATTCATTGTTAAAAAAAATACAGAAAATAACCATAGAAATAAAACGTTTTTTTCTTTCTTTTATGTAAAAGAAAATATACCTAAAAAAAACAACTGTCTGTGGGGCGTGGCTATGTTAATTAGATGTTCAGTTTAGAGGGCTCACCATGATGTAGTTTCATAGCAGTTTTATCCACCTGGCTGGGTTTTAGACTGTGCTAATATAAGTGGTTTCACTCTCTGAGCACTTTTTATTGCTTTAAATGAGCAGAGAGCCTGTTAATAAAGACATTCTGAAAAGATCATACAGTATGTCACTGAATGTCACTGAATGAGTCAAATACACATTAATTTGTTAATCATAAAGCTCACAACTTGAAAGACAATAGTTAGTTAAAAAATAAGGTAAAATAACAGTGTTTCCCTGCAGAACGTTAATCAAAATCACTTTATTGAAGAAATTTAATTGTAAATATGCTCTGAAAAACTGTAAAATACTGGTGTATGTATGTGAAACCTTTAATGAAAATGCATGTGAATCTACTGGTTTTGCACTTCATATGAATGAAAGTATTTTACTTTAATTTTAGGGTTTTTGTTTGGCAGCCGCTGCTGCCAGTAATTTGACCGTTTTTTTACGTTTTTATTTTTTACAGTGTACGGTAGAGTGAGGTAGAGTGAGGGATAGAGTGATGTAAAGAGAGTTAGAGTGAGGTAGAGCAAGGCAGAGTGAAGTAGAGTGAGGCAGAGTGAGGTAGAGGTCCACAGTGAACGCTCACACCAAGTATTTCTAATCCTGGAAAAAATGACTGCAGTTAAACCAAGTGCTAAAAATGCTTCAAGAAGCTTAAACTAATTCAAGATTTTAATTTTAATCATGTTTTGCATCAATATCAGGATATTCGACAGTACTATCACACATCGGACTGTTTATTCATATCATACACTCTCTCTCTCTCTCTCTCTCTCTCTCTCTCTCTCACACACACACACACACACACACACTTCACAGTATCCACTTGTAACAGTTTTACAGAGACAGGTCTTCACCGGCTCCCTCAGTAAAAGCAGTCCTGCACGTCTCGTGGTAATAAAAGAGCCTGGCTCTGTATTTACAGTCTGCTGGGTCTGCAGATCGTCTGGAGCAGATGCAGATGGAGGCTCAGATGAAACCGGAGCTGCATTTAAACTGTCCGTTCTCTCTTCACTGGCGCTGTAACACAGGGAACTGCTTAACCTGACACAGGTGTCTGGCAAGTGTCGAACATCTGACTCACAGAGATACAGGGAGAAGAAATTAAAACGGGGAGCTCGCTGGACTATTACACACTTTTATATTAAGATAGATTTACTAAGAGTAAGGATGTAATGTTTTTACACAAATTGAAAAAAAAAAAAGAATTTATTAGAATGTCAAAATGTTTGGACTAGGCCTGTCACGGTAGCATTTTTTGTGGACGATATGTCATCTCAGAAATAATTGGGATATACGATAATATTGTCATTTAAGACAATTAAAATTTAAATGTCACTGACTTAATGATAATAGTATAGCATAACAAAGCAGCTATACCCTTTTAGACCTTATTAGGGCTTGTTGCTCTAACTCCTATAATTCACTCTGCCTTGTCATGAGCATGTTGGTCAGTGTTCAGCCTCACTTACTAGAAAAACGTAACTTTACATTTCTAAGTTATCCCAAACCACGTCGTCCCCTGTAGTAACTCTTCCTGATCAATTTGTACACTGCTATCACATTGCTTTTAGCACGCTGGTGTAAATGTTAGTTATATAAAGAATGTATATATGGTGTTTATTTAGTATGTATATTAACATACTAACATCTAAATCTGAACATCAAAAGTATTTACACCTACTTCCACACTGCAAAAAACTAACTTTCTAATTTTAAAGCAATAAATCTTATTTTTATCTTGCTAAGCACTGTTAGATTTTTTTTATTTTTTCTTATTTTAACTTGGAATTTTCACCTTATTTTAAGTAACTTGAACTAAAATAAGCTCAAAAAAATGTGCAATCAAGTTATTCTGATTATTACGTCCAATTTAGGGGGGATTTTTGCTTGATTACATTTTTATATTTTTAAAGAAATCTTACAAAGAAAAAATTGCTCACCCTATTAGCAGATCTTTTGCTTAATATAAGCACATATTTACATGTCTTAATTTACATTGATTTTTGCCAATGGATTTTTTTGCAGTGCATGAATCTATCCTAAATCATTTTTAAGTGCTTTAATTTATATAATAAATAAAAAGAGTGTGAGTGACAGATTGACTTCCATTCTTCACTTGAGGAACCTACGTAACCTCTGGGGTCAGCCCACCCAAATGATTGGGCAATTAAAGGGGGGAGGTACCCACTAATAATTCAGTGCTGTGACCTCGTATCTGACCTGCTGATGTGTCTGTGTGCTGTAAATCAGAGTTTAACACACGGACAGACCCGTGTGCGGTGCGCTAATGCCTGTGCGGTCTGCTTTTCCTCCAGCGTTTCTGAGCGAGGGGCAGCAGGAGTCAGAGGGAGGACACAGGGAGCTGCAGAGCCGTGTTTGAACTTGCTGCAACTGCAGAGATGAGTTCAGTCTGATATAAAAATAATCACAAATTCAGGAGTTCTGCTCTTATTGCACTGGTTTGCAGGAATGGAATTTAATCCTGATGAACTGAGCTAAACACTCAAGTCTGGTATCTCCAAAATAGCAGCTTCAAGCAGCATTCTTAGCTTTCAACAGAAATCTTAAACAACCCACATTTTTTAGAATAGAAACTAAACAAATTTGGAAAAAAAAATCCTTCAAAAACCCATTTAAACATACATATTTATCTAAAGTTTTTAATTTAAGAAACGGAAGAAAAAGATACAATAAAATTAAATATCGAGCCTGCACCAAATAAATAAGGCCCCAAAATTAGATATTTACCATGGACAGTAGGTACAGATCCCTCCCTCAGACGAAGTCTGGTGGCTAATCCTGCTGTTTACTGTGTGATCTGAGTGAGCGGTGATGCCAGGGTGGTTCTATGCAGGTTCCCTTATTGTGATGTCAGAATAAGGGAGGAGCATACAAACGGCTCATAGAAGCAAACGATTTCTGACAACAAACTCTTTTAGGTGATACACAGAAAACGGATGGACGGATTCATATCATGCTTGGTGTGTTTTATAGGGGCAGTCTAGACCCAAGTGGAAATACAAAAGCACACAAAAGTGGAGTATGTATAGTATATCCAGTTTAAGTTGTATTGTAAGTGATATTGCGTCTATTTCTACACGCTGCTCAACTAAAGTTTATGTTCATATGTAAGTGTGGTCAGCACTTTAGCTTGCAAAGTGTCAAACTCCTTCTGAAAATCAGTAGAACAATGCGAACATCACAACAACTACAGGTGCATCTAAAAAAAATCAGAGTGATCTACATTAAGCATTTATTTCTTTTATTGTTGATGATTATGGCTTACAGCCAATGAAAAACTTTAAACAATCTGTATCTCAGGAAATTCAGGACTATAAGACCAATTGGTACCTTTGGCAGTGTGGACAGTGTGCCAAGTCCTGCTGGAAAATAAAATCCACACCTCCATAAGAGTTATATCAAGTCAGCATACATACATACATACTAAAACACAGTGGATTAACACCAGCAGATGACAGACATGTCTCTCCAAACCATCACTGATTGGTGGAAACTTCACACTAGAACTCGAGCAGTTTGGACTGTGCGTCTCTCCACTCTTCCTCCAGACTCTGCTCCCTTGATTTACTTTAAATGAAATGTAAAATTTACTGATGATCAGTGATGGTTTGGAGAGACATGCTAATCATCTGCTGGTGTTGATCCACTGTGTTTTATTATCAAACACAAAATCTTACAGCACTTCATATCTTACTGACAGCTTTTTGTCATGCCGCCGCGCTCTCCTTTCACACTACCGGACTCCATTTCCCAGAATCCTATGATTTATGACGTCACCGTCAGTCGCTCTCCTTCGCCCAATCACGTTACGCTCCGACGCTCAGATTCACCTGTGTTCTGAGGAAGTTCCGGGTTATGCTCATCATGTATTTTGTATTTAAGGCTGCTGTAAGGCTATTCCATGGGGTACCCTAATTGTCTTTGCACACCTCCGCTCCTCACCTTGCACACCTCCGCTCCTCACCTCGGGCATTGTGTTGTTAATCAAATGAAAATCATGAAGCCTGGCCAAAAGGGCAGTTGACACCTCTTGCTTGAAGATGGGGCCAAAGGGCAACTGACCATCTTGCTTGAGGATGTCTACTGAGCTGAAGAATCTTTTTAAATGCTGGATCTGAAATGTATCTTGTTAATATGAAATGTGAATGTCTTTGTGTTTGGTATCATTTTAATGGTCTCAGTGTGAGAAGTACAATGGTCTCAATGAAGAAATGTTAAAGATAACCTTAATAAAACATCTCTGAACTTTGGGAGAAATGTCTCCATTCTGGAGAGACACTCCCCTTCCTGCTCCTGATGGGTTTAGGATTGCCCCGTGATGATCAAAGGCCATGATGAACAAATGGTGGTGATAGTCGGTAAATAGTGCCAAATTCCAATCTCAATGTAAATTTGAGGTGTAATGTTCTGGTTGGATATTTAAGGAAAGCACAAAGACCTACTCGCTGAGTTTGTCTGGTAGTATGAGACCTCCCATGCTCTGCATGTAACCATCACTTCAAATATACCATACAACATTGTATTTCAAATGTACTGTGCACTATTCTTAACTGTTATCTTTAGATCTGTCTTTAGATTACTTTAGGAATATTGTTACATTGTTACATATGTCAATTAAGGTCACAATAAACCACTAACTGTTAATCTGTAGCAATTACTTTGTTGAGTCTTTTTCCTAGTAAGCCTAGGAGCCAAAGAGGTCTGTAGTCTGAGATTCTTTAAGTTTCTAGACTTTCATAGTTATATAGTGAGTTTCACTGGGTGCTATACTAAGCTCTTAACCGCTGAGGGGAATATGAAGTTTGAGTGTTATGTCCTGTAACTATTAATTTAGATTAAGTTCTGGACCGCTGAACATCTCAACCTAGGTGCCGGGCTGTTTTCACATGTTATGTAGTTTTGTTGGCTATGCCACACTCTAACCTCTGAGGGAAATAGATAAGATTGAGTGTTATGTTCTGTAACCGCTAGTGTAGACTAAGTTCTGGACCGCTGAACATCTCAACCCAGGTATCAGGCTGTTCTCACATGTTATGTAGTATTGGTGTCTAGCTTTTATGCCCATATCTCCTATCACTGAACTATTTAACAAGACCTAGTTTCATTAGATAGACTCTAATCTTAGTAGATGTGCTACTATTAATAGTTAACAGTTAATCTTTACCTAGTTGATAATTATAAATGGAGTCAGATTAGTTTAAATTAGTGTCTCACCTAAGTCTCATCTAAAAGTACCGGTTAGACGGAATACGCATTAGGAGGACAAGGCATAGGCCTGTTGTCGCCTCCCTTACAAAGTGGTGACCCCGACGTGATATCACAAGAATTGCAAGGACTGCAAGTGATCAACGTTATTCCGGCACAACCCGCGATGAGGTTTGAACTGGTTCTTTTCTTCAAGCTGTTCTGGTGAGTACAACCTTTTTCTTTTCTCAGCTTCAGGGAGAGTTTAATTGCACCCCATATAGACACATACAGTAGAACGGATCGGTATATCCATTGGTAGATCGGAGACCGTAGAAATCCGATGGGGGGAAAACTTTCAGTCAAGAAACACTTAAGACAGGGATATGAGAGTGTAGATGAGGAATTAATGGAAACATGTGGCGATCAACTACACCAGACCCTAGTTCGTTTGCGCGACCATGGTGTAAATTTAAGGTTGGATAACAGCGAAATCCTTGACTGGTATTGCACAGAAGGCGTCAAACTAAAACATAAAAGTAAATTTCGTGATCTCCCTGCCGCAATTGTATGGTTGCTTAGACGCAATGATTTAAAAACAATAGCCGAAGGTGAGCGTGTTTTAAACAACATCCAAAGCTTAGAGACAATGCGCTCAACAGAAATCGAAAAGCTGAGGGCACAAATTGACGCATTTGATTATGAAAAACATAGCTGGGCAAGACAAAGTGAGGTAATGGAATCTGAAATCAAACAACTCAGACAAAAACTGAACTTAGACAAGCGCTACACTTCCACACTGGAAGATTACTGCAACAATGCAGGCTTCCCCGTAGCAGCCATTAGAGAAGCTGCAGTTAGCTCAACTGGCATGAGTAGGACCACAGATGATAGTGAGGATGAGGATATTGCAGTTGTTACAAAGCTCTCTAAAACCGGTCAGATCTCTAACAACAAAATGTGTGAAGCAAGTCTGCGATATCCATTAGATGAAGAGGACGATGAAGATAGACCCCAATGCAATTCTCAATTGAGAAAGCGTAATAAAACTCACGTGTACCAAAGCCCAATTATCACCCGTTCAAAAACAGGCACATCTAGAAATTCTACCGTTAAAGTGTCCGTTGTCAAAACTGTGAGGGATACAAATAATGACGTTACCACCATCACTCGAGCCCTTTCGTGTGATGAATGTTCCAAACACAAAGAAGTAGTTGGCATGATGCCTCGTCGAGGCCCATTTCAGAGTTACTGGGACAGGATAATGCTACAGGCGTCCGTTTACAACCTAGAACCCCGCGACGTATGGCAAATAATCTTGCTCACCATTCCCCAAGAGCTACAACCAAAAATGTCACATGATCTTAGAACAGGAAACATTCTAATTCGTCTCCCAGGAGAAACTACCAGTGACATCTATAACAGAATAAAAGAAAACTTGCTTGAATTGCGAGGGCCAACAAAAGCCGAATGGCACAGAATTATTGACAACAAACAGACCAACATGGAAACATTTGAGACGTTTGCAGAGCGCATGTGGGTAACATTTAGAGAATATAGTGGAGTCCCTGAGTGTGACCGTGACCATGAAATTTTACTGCAGATGCTGCGAAGCAATGCTGGGCCACAAATTCAGAATGCATTAGCTCTAGGTGGAGACCCACCACACAACACATACAATGCACTGATTGAATGGGCCACAAAAATAGAACAAAGATCAAAAGTTTACAAAACACAACCCATAGCTGCAGCCCATTGGAAAGCTGAAGGGAATAGTGATGCTATCGTGTGTAGCTACTGTAAGAGACATGGGCATGACAGAAAACACTGTTTTAAACTGCGCGATGAAACTCAGCCAATCAGTCAATCGGGAATATCTAAGTTTAGGGGAGCATTTTGCCCAAACTCAAAATACTGTCCAAAGTCAAGCAAGGCAAAAAACACAAGGAGGGGCAGTCCTTACACAGAGGTGCAGGACAGTCCTTACAAAGAGGTGCTAACTGCTATAGATCGGATGGGTAAACCATAGGGGTGCGTGGCCTCCATTGAAGCTGGGAGTGTCAGTCCTAGTGACAATCGCGTTAAGATAAAATCTAATCTTGGAGGCCGATTAGTGAACATTTTGATTGATACCGGTGCAGTTTGCTCCTGCACAAACATACCACTTCCATTAGCTAATGAAACCATCCAAATCAAAGGGATAGGCAAGGAGCTAATGACAGCCACCCGTACAAAACCAACTCGACTCGACTTAGGCTCAATAGTGTTGACTGAACAATTTTGGTATTTACCAGAAAACAGGGAGGGCACAGTGTTGGGCATGGACATAATGCAAAAGCATGGCTTTATTATTCATTGCTTGGAAAAAGAGATTGAGATTTGCACAGATAAGACTTCAAAGAACAAGTCCTGTGCTAGCATTATGTCCATTTCCACAACTGACCCAGTGCAACAGCTGATCCAAAAACAAAGTGACACAAGGACCAATCATGAGCATGATTGTGACCTAACTGACTTTGAGGTCAGCATTGAAGGAAATTCACCTCCCCCACAGAAACAGTACAAAATCAAACCAGAAGCAGAAGCTTCTGAACACGGCACTGTCAAAGAGCTAGAAACTAGGAGTATAGTCAGAAAATGCGGCCCAGTCACAAATTCACCACGTTTACCAGTGCCAAAAGGGCTATCTCAAGCAACGCCAAATGTAGCCAACCCAGCCACAATTTTAATTCAATTACCTGATGCCTTGTCTTCAGGTTTGGATATCAAAAATGGTTTCTTGTCCCTTTACCCAAAAGACCCAGGGAAACTTGCGTTTCCCATAAACCAAACTCAATTTACATGGCAAAGAAAGTGTCAAGAACAACACATTAGTCCAGAAGCATTCCACAAGGATGCTTCAGAAATTCTCAGTCCGTGTGATAGCACAGAAGAGGTAACTAGCTATGTAGGTGAAATCCTACCTGAGACAAAAGGTCCGTTGTATGACCATTTAAACCTTGTGGATAATGTCATTCAGACTTGGGGAGCTGTGAGTTTTCAACTAAATGAGGCTCAATACTTAGGAGACACGTTACCCCAAAACCACTGTGCACTGACAGAGGATAGACACAAATGCATTGCTAAACTGCCAAGACCAGACACACTTAACTCGCTCCAAAAGGTGTTAGGAACTGCTAATTTTCTTCGCGAGTTCATCCCAAATTTTTCAGGTGTCGTAACACCTTTATATGCATTGTCAAAAGGCAAATTGAAACCCTCTGAAGTCCAAGACTGGACTGTTGAACATGAAAATGCCTTCACTGAACTACAAGAGCCTTTATGTGTTGTGCCAGCTTTAGGCCTGCCCAGTCCATCCAAAACATTCCACATTCAAATTGACACACACAAGAATACCCATGGCAGTATATTAGCTCAAGAACATGGGGGAAAGCTTAGACCAGTAGTGTACTACAGTCAAAGAAAGTCTGTGATAGAAACTGAATTTGATCTATGCACACAGCAAGTCCTGGCAGTTCATTGGATGTTGACCACAACGGAGCCTGTTGTTGGTTTCCAGTCTGTTGCAGTGCACAGGGTGCATATGCCAGTTCAAATGTTGCTACAAAGAAAAATCAAAGGGGTTTCAGCACAGAAGCTTGTGCAGTGGCTTACTGACATTAACATTTGTGACATTACAACAGTTAATGACAGAATCTTACCACACCAGCCAAAAGAAGTACACGGCCAGCCCCATTTTTGTGAACCAAAGTCAGAGACTGAAAGTTCTGTGCTTGGCAATGTGCCAGGCCAAACCAGACTGTACATTGATCTCAAATCTCTCTGTTGTCTTTGTTGTATGTACCCAGGTTTTCACACTGCCATTCCATGGATCCAGATGCCAGGAGAGTGTCCGGACCAGAAAACAGTTACCTGGGCCGGCGAGCCTTTCTCACTTGTAATGTCAAGTGTGGGAGATGGGTATGGAAATATTACAAGGAGCCATTCACACCTCACATCACACTTCCAATAATGCAGTCAGTGATATGGCTCCCCGGAGTAGCTCCGGAACCAATTTGTAACAACAGAAATTGTTATAGAGAGGGATCCACCCATCTCCCCACTCAGAATATAACCACCAAATTTCCAAAATCTTACAACATGTCCAAAAAACACACCACATTCCAAAATTGGCATTTTGAATTTGGTGTATCAGTTTGCATAATGGACTGGATCCTAAAAAGTCTTACTACACAGGATCTAGAAATAGCCACATATAGATGCACACATACAATCTCACACATATAGTGTACACAGACATGCTCTTTAACCCTTACTTCTTTCACAGAAGACCAACCCAGCCAAGAAATCCGGAACTTTCGTCTGCAAAAGAACCCTAAGCATGTCCTAAATAATTAGATTGAAACTTTGGACCTACACAGGCGGTTTATATATATGAAGGATATTAATTATGCTGAATTGTTATCCTCTTTTACAATGTATATTAGCACTAAGTGCACTGTTTGTATTGGATTCTTTGTAACTTTCTCATTTATCCACCCAGAACAGATTTTTTTGAAATTCCACTACAATTAACTCCATAGAGGTTGTGGTGAAGAATCAAGTAATAAAATGGGACCACATTGTGGGGCATATGACTTTAGAAAACACTGAGACCTTGTTCACTTCTTGCATTTGCTGTCATGAGACTACTAGTTACATTCTTTGTACTTGTAACATTCTTAAAACTTTTTCACAGAACAACTCAAGGCTGATCAGCATCCAATCTCTGCATGGAAATGAACTTTTTCACCTACAGTGGTCTGACCTGTCAGGCAAATCACAGCTTCTGCCTAGAGATCACTTGGATGTTTCTCCCTGGTGGAACGACACCTTTTATGAGGAAAACACTTGTGCCCTGACAGAAACAATGGACTTAGTTGAACAGACCATTCTAAATGTGGATTATCACATCACCCAAGCATAGGTACAGACGAACCTGACCAAGAAGACTGCTGAGATCCTGCCCAGTTCATCTACACACTCGGCTCAGTACACTTACTCTGGGTGGGATTGGGTGTTCAGAGGATGTGTATTTGCAAGTATGGTCACATTCACTGTCACCCTGATCCAGTGTTGCTATGTCCGATGTGCTCTTCGTTCACTCTGCAAAGCCACACACTTCGTGCCCAGCCCCTGCAGCTGTCAACTTCACAAAGACTGCAGGAGTAGACCTGGGATGGGGTATGGACTGAATTGGAATTGACCCCCGTGATCTTTGATTGGCTCTCAGGGGCCAAAAGGGGGGAATCTGTAAGGCTATTCCATGGGGTACCCTAATTGTCTTTGCACACCTCCGCTCCTCACCTTGCACACCTCCGCTCCTCACCTCGGGCATTGTGTTGTTAATCAAATGAAAATCATGAAGCCTGGCCAAAAGGGCAGTTGACACCTCTTGCTTGAAGATGGGGCCAAAGGGCAACTGACCATCTTGCTTGAGGATGTCTACTGAGCTGAAGAATCTTTTTAAATGCTGGATCTGAAATGTATCTTGTTAATATGAAATGTGAATGTCTTTGTGTTTGGTATCATTTTAATGGTCTCAGTGTGAGAAGTACAATGGTCTCAATGAAGAAATGTTAAAGATAACCTTAATAAAACATCTCTGAACTTTGGGAGAAATGTCTCCATTCTGGAGAGACACTCCCCTTCCTGCTCCTGATGGGTTTAGGATTGCCCCGTGATGATCAAAGGCCATGATGAACAAATGGTGGTGATAGTCGGTAAATAGTGCCAAATTCCAATCTCAATGTAAATTTGAGGTGTAATGTTCTGGTTGGATATTTAAGGAAAGCACAAAGACCTACTCGCTGAGTTTGTCTGGTAGTATGAGACCTCCCATGCTCTGCATGTAACCATCACTTCAAATATACCATACAACATTGTATTTCAAATGTACTGTGCACTATTCTTAACTGTTATCTTTAGATCTGTCTTTAGATTACTTTAGGAATATTGTTACATTGTTACATATGTCAATTAAGGTCACAATAAACCACTAACTGTTAATCTGTAGCAATTACTTTGTTGAGTCTTTTTCCTAGTAAGCCTAGGAGCCAAAGAGGTCTGTAGTCTGAGATTCTTTAAGTTTCTAGACTTTCATAGTTATATAGTGAGTTTCACTGGGTGCTATACTAAGCTCTTAACCGCTGAGGGGAATATGAAGTTTGAGTGTTATGTCCTGTAACTATTAATTTAGATTAAGTTCTGGACCGCTGAACATCTCAACCTAGGTGCCGGGCTGTTTTCACATGTTATGTAGTTTTGTTGGCTATGCCACACTCTAACCTCTGAGGGAAATAGATAAGATTGAGTGTTATGTTCTGTAACCGCTAGTGTAGACTAAGTTCTGGACCGCTGAACATCTCAACCCAGGTATCAGGCTGTTCTCACATGTTATGTAGTATTGGTGTCTAGCTTTTATGCCCATATCTCCTATCACTGAACTATTTAACAAGACCTAGTTTCATTAGATAGACTCTAATCTTAGTAGATGTGCTACTATTAATAGTTAACAGTTAATCTTTACCTAGTTGATAATTATAAATGGAGTCAGATTAGTTTAAATTAGTGTCTCACCTAAGTCTCATCTAAAAGTACCGGTTAGACGGAATACGCATTAGGAGGACAAGGCATAGGCCTGTTGTCGCCTCCCTTACACTGCATTATGTGACATATCTTTGCGAGGTATTGTCGACTTTGGTTTGCTTAGCTTTCTTTCCATGTATTTTTTCTAGTGCCTTCTCGTTAAGGCCCCTTTTTTTGGTTTAGCGGTTTAAGTCTCTTGTTTTGCCCCTTTTGGATTTAATGCTTGGTTGGACTGTCTTTTGGTTTCGAACACAGACTTTTTAAACTACTACGGCTCCAGTATTCGGTGAGATTATTGTTTGTTTGGCTTTTGTATCTGTAATATCTGGTTATCAGCCAGTTAATAAACCAGTCTGTTCATTTGACTCGGCTAGCGTCACTCCACTCTGTCTGGCGTTACACTTTTATAGAGATGTGGATTTCATTTTCCAGCAGGACTTGGGACACTGCCCACATTGCTAAAAGTACCAAATGGTCTTACGGTACATAATAATATTCTAATTTTCTGAGACACTGATTTTTGCGTTTTCATTGGCTGTAAGCCATAATCATCAATGTGTAATCATCAATACATCTATATAATATATGAGCTTCACATTTTGAACTGAATTACTGAAATAAAGTAACTTTTTAATGATGACTTTTCTTTTATTTCCACATTAAGCAGAAAACTGTAATTCTGCCACTATGGAGACCAAAACTAACATGGTCAGGCAAAGCAAACGAAGCGTAATAAAGCAGAGCAGAGCTGCAGAGGGTGAGACTCACCGTCTTGCTGATGTAGGAGGTGGTGATGTTCATGCACTGGTGCTCCTCGCTGTTGCAGCAGCCTCCACATCTGTAGACAGACACGCAGGGTGGTTTATAGAAGGTGTTTGTGGCTGCCCCAAACTCTTTCCCCACATCTAAACAAACTTCTCGTGGCATGCACAGGGTCTTTCTCCACTCTGCCTCAATACCTGTTACACGATGAGAGAGCCAGACAGGAAGACGAGAAGCATTAGAGGGGAGCAGTAGTGAAAATCAGTGAAAATCTTTCACACTCTGCCTGATCCGTCTTATTCATCTGACTGGAGGCTGACGGGCTCTGGGCTGTTGGGGGGGTTTAGGGGTTGGAAACTCCAGACACGCTGCTGCTGATGGGGAGCTACGCTGGAGATCTTCTGAAATTCTAAGCTCTAACCCTACAAACTCAGTGCGACACACTCTAAAAAAACAAGGACTACGAAGGTCTACATTTGAATTAATCAATTAATCAATTAACCAATTAACCAATTAATCAACCTTTGTTTTCACTCAATACTAAACACTAAGGGTGACCCTCATTTTCAATGCATTTCAGCATTTACATCTTAAAGAGACTGAACAATAAAAAAATTTATATTGTGTGTATTAAATTCTCAATAGGATTTAACTACCTCAAAAAACGCATTCTTTCACAGCTTCATACAAATCAAATCAAATTTAAGAAAATTTACAGAAAACTACAGAATTCTAGTTAATAAGAAATTGTAGCAAAAATCAATTGGCACAAACTAGACAAAATATGTGTAAATAAATACATTTATGTTTATATTAAGTATTATATCAATCAAGTCTCAAAATGAGTGAAGAAAGACTTAAATCAAGCAAAAATCTGATTTTTTTTGCCTTATATTTGAAAAAAAAAAAGGATCAGAACAACTTGATTGCTGATTTTTATTCAAAATACTTAAAGTAAAGTGAAAATCCAAAGCAAAACTGATTCAAATAATTTATACCATATAAAATAACACTCACACAATGCTTAGTAAGACATAGAAAAATAAAGATTTATTGCCTTAAAATTAGAAAATTTAGCTTGTTAAGATTCAGACATAAAATGTATTTAATTAACATGAATTTAGCTAAAAAAAAAAATCTATAGGTAATAAAAATGACAAAAGTAAATAATAATAAAAAAATAAACTTAATAAAAAATAAACTGAATAAAAAAGCAAAAAAAGATAAAACAATCAAATGGAAAATTAATATCTAAATTAAATAACAAATTTGAAAAGATAAAAAAACACAAATTAACTAAATAAAAAGACTAAAATATACACTAAATTCTAATACAAAAATAGAGTTATTTGCTCACAGCTGGTTAAAATGTTGCCGGCTTGCTAAATTTCCAAAATGCACTACACAATACCCTATATCTGCTGCTAATTTTCAACAACCTATGACTCAGTAACTAATAATTCAGCTTTCAGCCAACACTGTGAGCTTCTACATTCATGCACAATAAATATAATTTAATTTAAGTTATAATTTTTAATCCTATAATGTTTGCTACAATTTCTCCTTAGGTTTAAATAAATCTTTCCTAATGTTACTTATTGTAATTACTGCCCATTTTGCAACAGAAGCCATGAAAGAACCCATTTTTTTAAGAGCATCACTGTAACGCAGTGTAACTCAGACTGCAGAAGGTTACTCACTTTTAAACATGTCGAGGTTGATGTACGCTGCAGCGAAGGTCATCTCCTCCATGCGGGATTCTGCAGACGGATGCTCTCTGTGTTCTCTGGAGGAGAAATGGGGGACGGCCCCCAGTTTGGAGCGGCATTTCAGCGTGTTCCAGTAGCTCGGGTACAGTAACCTCATCAGCTCGTCCACGCTGCCCGCCGAACGCAACTGCTCCTCCAGATCGGGCTCTGACGACTCCTGACACAACACACAGACAGAGAGACAGACAGTTAGATAGACAGACAGACAGTGAGAATATGTCCAATACTTGTACAGAGTATTTCAGTTTCTGAATCAGTTCCTCTGATTTTGCTATTTATAGGTTTATGTTTGAGTAAAATGAACATTGTTGTTTTATTCTATAAACTACAGACAACATTTCTTTGTTTTACGAGTCCAGAAATCAATATTTGGTGGAATAATCCTGGTTTTTAATCACAGTTTTCTTGGCATCATGTTCTCCTCCACCAGTCTTACACACTGCTTTTGGATAACTTTATGCTGCTTTACTCCTGGTGCACAAATTTAAGCAGTTCAGTTTGGTGGTTTGATGGTTTGTGATCATCCATCTTCCTCTTGATATTATATTCCAGAGGTTTTCAATTTGGTAAAATCAAAGAAACTCATCATTTTTAAGTGGTTTCTTTTTTTTCAGAGCTCTATTTCACACATTAAGGGCCCTAAGGTACACCCTGTGCAAGGCATGTTGTGATGCTCATTGCTATCTTACTACACACGATCAACAGCCTATTTTCACACCTTGCACCCGCACCGTTAAAACAGCTGGTGGTCTGGAAGTGAGGTGTGTTCTGGTACATTTCTGGTGTGTTTCTATATATTTTTTCTTGGTAAAAAAACACAGGAGCTCCACTGACTGAAATTAACCTAGACAACAGTTAATCACCAGAGTCCATTCCTATAGGCGCTCCCAGCGCAATTATTACACTCACACACACACGGATGCGATGCAGAGCACAAACCCGACTTTTAACTCAACAATAAACAGAATAAGGAATAAAATATATCATTACTGTTCCCTTAAATGAGCTACTTGAGTACCTTTGCACAAAAGCACCACGCTGTTAAGATACGAACGCGCCAAAGTCAGAGCTCACCTGATTCTTAAAGAGAATTGCGACTGACACACTGATTGTTTTATTTTATGCTACGCCCAAAATTAACCACACCCATGATTAATTAATTAAGATAATTAGTATCTTAATACTATTTTTTTTTGCCAAAGACACAAAAAATAGCTAAAATAGCACAACTAAAACAACTAAAATAGGACCCTAAGGATCTAATCTCGAAATACAGCAAATCACAGAATGTATTCAAACATGAACTGTACAATTTGGACACGCTTTCCTTTCCTCAATAAAATATAAAGACTGTGAATCACTCTATAATAGACTGGACTGTCATTACTCGGGGGTCCAGCGCTGCTTATTCAGTAAGCCGAGGCGGGAGTTACAGGTCCGTCTGGGGAGATGAAACCGTGTCTGTCTGAGGAAAGAATACCCAGCGCACACTTCTAAACCCCACAGAACCCTGACCTCTCACCGCCCCGGGGGAGCTGCCGTCTGGCAGAGCGTGAAAACATAAGCGGCGTCTGCAGGCGGCCGGCGCTCCGTGATGGAAAACGATACCGCTGTCTGGGACATTCCAGGAAGCGTGCCCAGCTCACCGGCGTGACGGATCACCAGCTCTGATAACATGTGCAACCCCCCACCCTGACGCATCTCAGAGGTGTCAAAAAGAGAAAAATATAATAATACAGAACAATAGAAATGAATTCAGTATTCACTGCTGCCTGATACGATTAATAATAAATAATAAATCATAATAATACAATATATTATTTACTGTATATTCAGTACCTGGACCTCTGAATGACACCTGCATAACAGTGGTTGCCAAATAATCCAGCCAAGGGGAAGCATGCATGCATATGATGAAGAATAGAGGACCAAAGACTAGTCCTTGAGGTATACCAAAGCAGAGGGAGAATAGATAGATAGATAGATAGATAGATAGATAGATAGATAGATAGATAGATAGATAGATAGATAGATAGATAGATAGATAGATAGATAGATAGATAGATAGATAGATAGAGAAGAATATGTTTACCATGGATGTAAGATTAGAGATAAAATGTACCAATGATAAGCAGAATCAGACGATATATATAATCACTAGCTAATAATAATTGGTAATAACTAATGAATGGAGAAGGCATGCAGCCAAAAAGCAGGAATACTAAGCAGATAATGATGCATCATCCCAACACAGTTTCACTGCTCCGTTAGGTTTGGTACCAACAAGTTCATCTCTGTTTATCTGTTCCAGATAGTCCTATTCTTTTGGCAGTATCTAGTGTTTCCCAGCAGAGGGAGCTGGCCTATTTATTGGTAATGTAAATGTTTGCATAGCTGCCAACAGGCAGGTGCATTGGGTTGCCAAGATAGCAATGAACGTCTGATTGTTGGTGTCTATCTAGGTTGTAATCAGTCAGTGGAGCACCTGTGTTTTTCGTTGCTGAAATAGCAATACACCAGAAAATTTACCTGAACACACCTCATTTCCAGATCAACACGCAATACATCAGTGCAGATATATTCAGAAACACTATTGCTATTTAAACGACGCAGGCGGCAGACGTGAAAATAGACTGTTGGCGGAGTTTAAGGTAGCAATGAACATTGTGACACGCCTCGAACAGGGTGTAAGATAGGGCACATAGTGCATCAGCTCATAAAGCCCATTCAGGTAAAGGGAAAACTAGACCAGTGTTATGTCAAAGAATTATGAAATTGGCTGTATTAAAGAACTTGGCTGTATTAGAGCCAATGAAACACCTTTCTTCATTCTATAAATTAAATATATACATGACTATGATGTTTTATGCCTATCTGCTGGTGTTCTCTGCTAAAAAAATAAAATTTTCTTTTTCTTATCTGACCAAAGAACCTGGTTCAAATCATAGTCGCAGTGATGTTTACCAAACTAAAGAGGATCACTTATCCCCAAGCCTTCTAAATAGACTACTGGCATGAACTGAGTCTTTAATTGAAGTTTTGGAGGCTTAGTGCCCACACTATACAACCAGTATACAGCTCTGGAAAAAAATATGAAACCACTTCAGTTTCTGAATCAGTTTCTCTGATTTCTCTGCAATGTATAGGTTTATGTTTGAGTAAAACGAACATTGTTGTTTTATTCTATAAACTACAGACAATATTTATCCAACGTTCCAAATAAAAATATTGTAAATTAGAACATTTATTTGCAGAAAATGAGAAATAGCTGAAAACAAATAAAAGATGCAGAGCTTTCAGACCTCAAATAATTCAAAGAAAACAAGTTCATATTAATATCCAAGCTTTAAGAGTTCAGAAATCAATATTTGGTGGAATAACTCTGGTTTTTAATCACAGTTTTCATGCATCTTGGCATTTTGGTTCTCCTCCACCAGTCTTACACACTGCTTTTGGATAACTTTATGCTGCTTTACTCCTGGTGCAAAAAATCAAGCAGTTCAGTTTGGTGGTTTGATGGCTTGTGATCATCCATCTTCCTCTTGATTATATTCCAGAGGTTTTCAATTTCCCAGGGCGGTAAAGTAATGGTATAATTATACAATCTTTGTTTTAATGTTCTCTGGCCATGATGTTTAATTTTTAGAAAATAGAAAAACAACAAAAATAAAGAAACTGAAAATACATGAGCTCATTTTTGCAGTTTATTTTCACTTTGCCATAATATTATTCTCTGTATTTTGTGTATTGGCAAAACCTTCACGATACAATGTATATCACAATAATACAAGGATTACAATTCGATATACTGCAACATATTGCAATACTGTAAGTAACACAATATATTGCAATTATTTAAAACTGTTTAGAACTAGGCCTGTCACAATAACTACATTATCGACTTATTGTTCAACAAATTGACATGACTTCAATCATTTTAATAATCGTGATATCGTCCATTGTGTTTGCACTTACATATTTTGTGTTTGTGGGCGTGGCTGCAGAGATTTGATAGTACACAGGGAGCAAATTAGCTCAAAACATACCTTTATTAGTCACTTAATTTTACTGTCTTAGGTTCAGATTGCCTCAGCCTACCTCTCACCATCAGCATATCTCTAGAGTCAAGGCTGAGGCGGTTCAACACAAGCCAGCTGGGACAGACCGGGGCTGTACGTCATGGTGTGGGGCAGGCCTACGGTTCCTCTGCCTCTACACTTTGCAAAATTAGGTGCGGTTCCAAAATTAGGTGTGTAAACAGAAACGGAACGTTTATTGTCTTTAAAAAGTTTAATTCCTTTGTTATCATATCATGTTTTTATTTTATTAGTGCCAAATTAGTGGTCTAAAATACCAACAATATTGTTTATTGCAATAATCGCAAAAAAAAAATCTTATTGAGACAGGCCTATTTAGAACTGTTATAGAATAAAAAACACATATTTACAAAATCTGAATAAAAGAAGATTTTACTTTTTGATCTAGTCAGAACAGTCTAGAGATCTAACTACAACACTGCTATCTAATGGTAACTAGCGGTAATGGTTTAATCACAACACAACATTAACCACTTCTGACACCAATCTTTACATCTAAGCTAATAATTAAATAACGATTCATCTTTACAGTATTGCAAAACAAAATATATCAATACTTTGATATATCAATCTTTTCTGACACTCCTTTTCTGGACATTGTTCTTTTATGTTGTGCCAAAATGTTATTATGTATTGACCAATATAAATGCTCCAAAAACTTGGAATACACTCTGTATATATTGACATACATTGAAACTTCAATGATTTTTCCTTTCTTTTCTTTTTTCTACTGTAAAGATGCCAAGATTGTGTCAGATATTGGTGATATGCTGTTTGCACATTGCATAAACACGTGTTTTCAGTGGCTGGATGATGTTTGGATTTCTTGACCACACATAAAGCCAGTAATGCTCGCATCAAAGATGTCGTGTGATCAGATTCCAGTTAAATCACATTCAGTGGTGGTCAAACACAGATCTAGTCCAACAAAACATCAACGGAATGCATTTTCTAGATCTGCACATAATTATACGCATAATGCACTTCTCTACAAATTAAAACGAATATCCATCACTGTATGCAAAGTGAAACCAGGCCCAAAATTCTCGCCACTACTCAAACCAGCAGCTAATAGTGCTGGGCACTAAACCAGTTCATCTGGTGTACTTAAGGGGAATTTAAAACCAGTATGAATTTTTCACATACCGCCATACCGCTAGAACACCACCGCCAAAAAGCATACTGATCCAGGTTGCTAACTAATGCTAACCAGTTAGCATAACAAGCTTATACACTGAAGTAATGGTAGCTCAGTTCTGTGGAGTCCTACCTGAAGAGAAATAAAAACAGCATTTTATCTGAGGAGCTCCTGCTGCTGTTGCTCACTTTCTGAACATTGAAATGAAAAACAACAGCAAACAGCAATTCTTCAATCAGAAACAGAGGAATGGAATTGTTCAATTGATACACAGCTTGTATCTTGTCCCCCAGACAAACCCAGAAAGTGATAAAACTCCCTAAAACTCTGGAAATAAGGTGAAAAAAAATTCTCAAGAACAGGAACTAGAGCCCTTTTAAATATATAAATATTGTAGCTTGAAGGATAATTTTAATGCACATTGAATTTAATTTATTTGTTAACTGGAGAAAGAAGGGAACTGTGGTGGAAATATCTCTTTGAATCCTTACATTTTTAGTATTTAAGGTCCAGGTATATTATTTATGGATCTATTTAAAATATTTAGTTTTGTTAAGGAATGCACGTTAAAGTTTTAAGGTCTATTGTTCACATTCTTGTTCAGCTGTTTTTCTGATAATGTAATTTTGTGGGACAAAGTAAACCCAATAGTAGTCAAATCCTTATTTAAAATCATTAGTGTTTCATATTATATGTACACCTAACAGTAGAGAAAGTCACAAACTTATATAAAAGCCCAGTCATGCAACAAAATAAATAAATGAATAAAATAAAATAATAAAAATAGTGTGATATACAGTAAAATCTTCAGAATCTTGAAAAATACAGTGATATACATTTTTGTTCATACAACCCAGCACTAGTGCAGGGTTTAGGGAGCGTGACCTGAACCCCATTGAGAAACTTAGGGATGTGCTGGAGAAGACTTTGCACAGTGCTCCAAATCCCCTTAATCAAAATAAGATCTCTGTTGTGCTCTCATTTAATTCATCAGCTCTATTTAATTCTAATTCTGCATTTATTTGTTTTAACAAAGCATAAATGGGCAAATAAAGACTGAGTATACCATTCTGATATACCAAGAAAAGAGGTCCCAGGACCTACCAGATACCCCAGATACCCTGTTTTTAGAATTAATATATATATGGCTTTGCAGGAATTGCAGCAGATGCACATTGATGCCATTTACTATTATATTTTGCCTTCTCATTCCTTCAGGAACACAACTGTTTTTAGTGTAAAAGAAAGCCTTTGTATCAATAATGCACAAAACATCATTTTCTCAGCTTGTCCTGGCTACTGCACTTGCTAAGATCTCCATATTTAGGGGGCTTCCCTCCCTTCCTTGCTCTCAGCATAACTAGCAAGCTGATTGGCTCTTTTTGTTCTACCTAAAGAGACACTGGGCTAGGTGTTATAAGGACAAAAGTTTGCATCGTACTTAGGGCTGCAGCTATCGATTATTTTAGTAATCGAGTTCTCTACTGAAAAATCGATTCGATTAATCGAGTAATCGGATAAGATATATCTGCTTGCCTAAAAAACAATTAAAAATACAAAAGAGAAAAAAAGAAATTTCACTTAATAATGAATTACCAATTGGTTTAATTTTTTTTAATTCAAAACATACATTTTCACATTGCAAACACAAAATAGACATAAATACCACAAGTAATAATTTTATAATTAATGATTCAATAAATTAAGTTAAATTATTTCAACTTAAGATTTCTTGTAAGTATTAAATATAGGGCATTAATCAATAATAAAGGCATAAAAATGGCTTTATTATGTTGTGCATCTTAGCTTCTTGGATAAAGACGCTGCATTCTTTCATTTTCCCACCAAGACTCGGCTCCACCTCTCTAAAAGCCTCCGCCTCCTTCACCTGCTTTCTGGGCGTGTCAGACGTAATGCTAAGTGCACTGTTTCAAATTAAAAGTCCCCGCTAAATTCTGTGCTCTGGGTTTTAAAATTAATTACACAATTCCTTGAGGCACAGAAAATTAAAAGTGTAATTTTTTTTTTTATCGAGTAACTCCAATTACTCTATTAATCGTTTCACCCCTAATCGTACTACAAAAGTCGCTGTATATAATTTCCTATAATTCTCAGTAGGATCTGGCCGTTTCTTCCCACATTGACTCCTTCATATTTACTCAGGGAACCCGAACACCACCGAAAGAGCCTGAACTGGCCCATTGTACTTGGCGTCGTCCATGCCTTTGTTTACGGTGATCTATGAGATAAAGTGCCAGTCTGTTTCCTATGCAAAACAATGGGAACTGTGTGAAACGTTTGTGTTTGTTTGTGTGCCAACGACACAGAGGCATTCACACGTTACTGCGTCTGAAAGCCCAGGATTAGTAACTGTAAAAACCTGCCGGTACAATGCTCTATTTTTACACGTCTGTGAGGTCGTCATTAATAGGGCAGGAACTGGAGAGTAGACTGGGAGGCGTGGAGTCTGTGAGCAGCTGAGCGTCAAACGGATCGCAGGTTCAAGTGCACCTTATGCAATCAAATCTCTACAGAAATACAACCAAAATTTAATTATACAGCCGTCCTCCAACGATAGAGACAGTTACTCCAACAAAAGCAGGATAAACTCTTTATAAGATATTTAACCCCTTCTACAGGACACTCTCTACACCCCCAATCCCAGCTCACCATCAGTGTGTAGTCTTGCCCACCATGGTTGTTTGCCTAGCCAATGTGTTGTTGGCTATAAGAGCAAGTTACCATATTCTTTACCATAAGTCTGGTAAAGTGCTGGCAATGCATTGAAAACTGCAATACAATAGAAAAAAATACACTGGCATACACTTTGGAATTGTTATTGTAATCAGTAATGATGCTTTTTGTTGTCATTTTCTCCTAAATATTCCAGGGTTTTAAAATATTACAATGTTTTTTTAATTATATTAGTTTAATAACACACATTTTTGAATTAACTGTTTACACAGTGAAGGAGTTTATGGTAAAATTAACTCTAGTAGCAGAGAGCTGTATTTTACTGTAAATAGGATAAATATTTTAACTCCCACAGCAGTTCAGATTTAACTCCTGAACTCCTGAGTTAACCCTTGTGTGATGTTTTCATTTTTCATCAAATGATACTAAAAAAATATTTTTTCTAACTCAAACTCATTGGCATTGGCTCATTTTTTGTGAAAAACATATATCAAAACACATTTATATTACATATAGTATGTTTGGCCAAGGGCTAATAAACATTGCTTCATTTGTAAATTTGAAACTAAACAAATTTTCTACTCATATCTTGAGTTTAATTCATTTTCTTTTACATTTTATTAAAAAACTAATAAAAAAAGAGTAGCACTTTTTAAAAGAAATGTAACATAAGAAAGGTAAAGGGCAAGTATTAACCATGTAAGCTGTTTATATTGCTTGCAATTTAGGTGAAGCAAGCATGAGTAAAGCATTTTAATGTAAAATTGCTTAATTTTGCTGAATTAAATACAAGTAACAAAGAAAACAAGTAACAAAAATATGAACACCACACAAGGGTTAAAAGGCCAAAAACTCCTAAAAAAAGAGTTTCTTTAACTCTGTTATAGAGTTTATTCGGTGGTCACACATATACACTTAAAATGAGCTGATATTACCTCTCAGGGAGTTTATTCTAAAAAAAAAGAAAATAACCCAAAGCTCTGTTCGAAAATTAAAAAAAATAGACAAACATAACGAAACTAAAGGTTTTGATACATGAACTGTTTGATTTGTATTCAGAAAAATACTGATTTAAAAATTAGTTTTTAGGAACGTGACAATTTTATAATTCTTATTAATTATATTTAAACGTTGCAGATTTACTTTTTTTATAATTTCTATTACAATTACAAGTAGAATTTGCAGTAACGTTTATTATCAAACATGAAAGCTTTTATGCTTGAATGCTTGAATAGAAATCTTTAAGATTTAGGTGTGTAATATCAGGCAGAAAATCAACAAAAATGCTGCCCTGTTAAGGGGTTTAAGAACTGTATGCACTCATAAAATTTTCCAGCCTTAATCTTTTTTTCCGCTGTATTTGCACTAATGTTTATGCAGGTTCTGTTTATACTGGTAGTGTCTTTCCCTCTTTAATCCCTCCATCATTTCTAACTGGTACACTCTCACTCTTATATTGCACTATTGTCTTGTGCCTTTTGTCTCATATATTTCTATATCTGTGACCTTGTTGTATTGTATTTAGTGTCTCTCATTCTTTTATTAATTTTATTTTTTAATTTTCAAAGGCAGAAATGACCACAATAAAAGCTATTTTTTAAAGATTGGGGTTTTTTTTATACAAATTTAAGCAGGACTGATATGTTTCACTATATGTTTACTTCAAATGAACACATTTTAGATATTAATGGAAATCACAATATTTCAGGGCATTTCTTTAGTGATATTTTGGGCGATATGATATAACGTTAACATTTAAAAAAAATAATAATTTAAAGAATATACTACGACAACAATGTATATTATTTATCTATTTTCAAATCTGTAATCTATCAATATCCTGATTAAGTATAGAATAAAACACAGATGAAGAAAAGTAACAACAAACATCTACCACAAAAAAGTGCAGCATATTTAGTGCATGCATATAAACTGCAAATATCACAATATCCCAATATAGAGTTTTTTATTGTGTTTTATTGTATTTTTGCCTATATCACCACGTGTAATATGATATGGCACATCCCTAATGTGGGCTGTTCCAAGTATGCCATGGTCAGTACCTACCAAAAGGGCTCTATAATATGAACCAAAAATTAATTTTATCTACAATATCAAACTAAAGAAATATCCAGATTTAGCATAAATGCCAAAAAATATAAAAACACACAATCACATTCGTAAAACTAAAGTAAAAGAAAAGTTTGCAATCATTGTCCAATCAGAGCAGTGGGATCAAATTTTACATGCAAATATTTATCAAAAATTAATACTGTATTTGGAGCATACTTCAATATATCAATATTTTCTAGCATCCATACTTTAATTAGGGGAAATTAAAGATTTAACATTGTGGCGTGAGGAGGCGGGGGAGCAGCTGGCCCGCATGAGGGCTGATTGAGCCGCCAGTTGAGACAGGCATATATACTCAGCCTCAGCCATCATTTGGGAGAACTTACACTGGGGAGCAGAGGGCTGTGGCTGCACGGACCTTAAAACCTTAAAAACTAAACTAAAAGTAATTCTACAGACTCTAGAGCCATTATGTTTTGAGTTGTTTTGGGTGTGGTGGAGGGCGTTTAAAAGCCGAATAAAGGTATGTTTTGAGTTTCATTTACTCCCCGTGTCTGTGTTCTCTGTGTGCTGCCGTGTCCATTTAATTATCTGTAAGCTGGTCTTTCTAATTGCTGTTTTTGTGTCGGTGGTGAATCTCCAGTAGAAGCGCTTTAATCTGGGAAAGCAATGCGTGAGGAGTCAGTGTTTCACGCAGTTATTTATAATGAATGTTTAACAGAGCGTTCAGACTCTGTCTCTGAGGAACAGTTCGGACAGTCAGCAGTCCAGCAGCCACCCACCATGATCATCCTCCCCGTGTCCTCCTTTACTTCTCATCTCACTTCACTTATCCACGGCCAAAGATATTTAATCACTAGTGAAATATCTCCCTGTCCTCATCCTCCAATTCGATACAAGAAAAATCCATTTACCAACAAATCAACTACTGGTACTACTGTACCTCTCAGAGCAGATAAATGAACATGAACCTATTGGCACCATTTCTAATACCAGACATGGCGTCATAAAGGGGCTTAAAGCCCCCAGTATTGAGAACACTGTGGAGCAGTGGAACTATGTTCAATGGAATTATGGCACTCAGTTCAATATTTTTAGAGGCAATAGAGAGGTGGGGATGGTGAGGTTAGTGCTGCAAGTAAAGTCTATTTTAGTAGTCAACTAATCTGCAGATTTTTTGTTCAATTAGTCAATTAGTCGATTAGTCACGATTATTTATTGCCACGGCCTCCATTTGTACTTCCTACTGGTAAGGACAGCTAAATATTTAGGTCCCAAGGCCAGTTTTGCAGGACATTTTGATAGTTCTAGTGCAAAAAAACAGGCCAAAGAGTCTAAAAGTGGAAAGAGTGCGCATTTCTAGTGCAGAAAAACGGGCCAAAGAGTCTAAAAGTGGAAAGAGTGCGCATTTCTAGTGCAGAAAAACAGGCCAAAGAGTCTAAAAGTGGAAAGAGTGCGCATTTCTAGTGCAGAAAAACGGGCCAAAGAGTCTAAAAGTGGAAAGAGTGCGCATTTCTAGTGCAGAAAAACGGGCCAAAGAGTCTAAAAATGGAGAGAGTGTGCATTTCTAGCGCAGAAAAACAGGCCAAAAAGTCTAAAAGCGGAGAGAGTGCGCATTTCTAGCGCAGAAAAACAGGCCAAAGAGTCTAAAAGCGGAGAGGGTGCACAGTTCTAGCGCAAAAAAACAGGCCAAAGAGTCTAAAAGCGTAGAGAGTGTGCAGTTTTAGCGCAGAAAAAGGTCAAATGAGTCTAAAAAAATTTGAAAAATCTTAGTTTACACAACACTGTTAATAATAGATAAAGATAGTAAGTCAAGTAAAATGGTGTGTAAATAAAATAATCAGGAAAATGTATTATTTAAAGTGGTATATTTCATTATTTGTTTTATTATAGAGTCTGTGGCCCGTGACTTCAAATATATTTCTCCTTCTGGCCCCCAACAAAAAAGTTTGGACACCCCTGCTGTAGAGTATTGTGTGTGGAGTGTATTTATTTGTGTTTAATGGACACAGAGCTGCTATTACCACTAGCATGCTGCAAGTCCCAACCACGCTGAAACCTTATTGGTCAATTAAGCATGAGGAGAGGCCAATCAGGATGTTCACTCTCTCACTATGTGTGTGTCTTCTACGCTCATCCTTCCATCACACATTAACAACGCGTCAACACTGAAATCCAGCTGTAAATTCTGTAAATGTAATTCTGTCGTTCACGCCGTTGCATACAATCAAATCCTAACAGCAGCGCTTAAACAAAAAAACATAAAAGAAACAGTAGAGGCAGTTACTCCAACAAAAACAGTTCTGTCCATATAATGTGTATAGGAACAGTTTCACGACAAACTGCAGAGGTAAAATAAAATAAATAAGTTGTTGGGATTTACATTATTCAATAGCAGAAAATGAATCGCTTTGATTTTCTCATGGTGGGACAGACAAGGTTAAGAATTTGAGACACTTTATTAAAAACCAAACTGTGATGTTCTAGACAATGACTGGGTCAAAACATAAGGCAGGTCTAGAGGTGTGCCAGTGAAATGGCTGAAATAACAAAAAAGATTCAGAGTTTTCAGACCTCAAATAAAATACAATACAAATACAAATTCATAATGCAAAGAAAACAAGTTTATATTCATAACGTTTTAAAAGAGTTCAGAAATCAATATTTAATGAAATAACCCTGGTTTTTGATCACAGTTTTGGCATGTACTCCTCCACCAGTCTTACACACTGCTTTTGGATAACTTTATGCTGCTTTACTCCTGGTGCAAAAATGTAAAAAGTCAAGCAGTTCAGTTTGGTGGTTTGATGGTTTGTGATCATCCATCTTCCTCTTGATTATATTCCAGAGGTTTTCAATTTGGTAAAATCAAAGAAACTTATCATTTTTAAGTGCTCTCTTATGTTTCTTTTAGAGCTGTATTGTGGATTAGCCTTGGGGTCTTAATCAGGTTATTTTCTAATAAAATGTATTCTTAAATACTTTGGTAAAATGACACCACCACTACTACTTCACTAAATACCATCACAGAGCTTTGATCTGTACTAATTTCTCCTTTAATTACTCTCTCTCATGAGTGTTTTATAGACTCGTAATGTGAATGACACTGTACTAAATGATACGAGTGGCATCGGGAGTGGGATGAGACACAGGAAGACCTGTATTAATAATTACATTACAAAGAAACCACAATATCCTGCTGATAAACTGTACTGTGAGTTTTCCTACAGCAGCGTGTATCTCAGACGTCTAAAGAGTGAATCATAATGGAAATACTCACAGCGAAGGAAGTAAAGCACACCAACAAATTCAACACAACAGTAAACTGAACTAAACTGCCCCTGCAGCTTTCAGCACCACGTCAGTCTAAGCTGAATTTCTGACTCAGGGATGAGGAGATTTTCTAAGAGGATCGCGAGAGGATGTTTCGGATTTCCTAAACTGAAGAAACGCGTTCCTGTTCCGTGGCTCACGATCGCGTTTCCTCTGGCCGAGATTCACCGAAGCGCGAGGCCAACCTGGAGGTAAAGCCAAGACGCTGATTTGGAGCGAGAGCTTTGTGTATATCTGCGCGCTGCCAGCCTCCTGAGCCGTTCTGGAGCGTACAGCTGAGCTGGACCACGCTTCCAAGAAGGGAATTCCTCACAACCTTCATCACAAACACTCGCGCCAGCTTCAGGATGCTGCAATTTCCACACAGTTTCAACACATTCCTCCCTAAACGACTCGAAACCCTGAACTCGCACTGTTTACTGGCTTTAAACAGCCTCACATTTGTTTCAGATTTTTTAAATCTCAACATACTAAAAAATTTACTACAGATTCTAATAGAAAATGACAGAAATGTCTCGAAACAAACTCAAAATATCATCATCGAGTTCACGGGGTGTGTAAACATGCTGGCCAAAATAACCAGAAAACAATGTTGTAATGGACATGCTGTAACCCTGATTTCTGAGTTATATCATCGAGAAGCATCGCCAAAACCCATTTAATGATGGAAAAAGTATGAAATTCACTCCTCGTTGAGATTACTCATCCTTTCAAAAGACTGAAAAAGCCAAACCGCAACACAAAAAGAGCAAGGCCATGGAAAAGAGACAGAAAAAGACAAAACAAGAGGCCTGTATTACTTCATTTCTCTCCAAACCAGTGACAGAGATTGATCTCTGAAGCTACACTGAGGGGAGTCTCTGCAGGAGGGATTGAGGCCCAGACACACAACTGTACTTATAATAATAATAATAATAATAACAGCAACAGAAGAGCAGCAGCAGCAGCACATAACAAGCCTCTAGAGAAAGCACTGTGTTGTCACTGTCATGTACAAACTTACTCTATATTTATAGTATAACCAATTTTGCTATTTTTCACATTTTGGCTTCAAAGTTTAAAGTGGTAGTTGTTCCTTATATGTTTCACGGTGATTAGGCCAATAGAAATGCTACAAATATGTTATATTGTTTATTATACAACAGTTAGTTCCGACCTCACAATCTGATTGGTTGAGAAGTGATGTAGCCGTGATGATATTTCGTGATAACATCACGGCCTTCTCACACTAAACTTCACTCCGCCGACGCGTTGCCGAGTAACGGCGTATAAACACAGGACACCCGCAGCAGCGTTAGCTTAGCACAGACTAGCGCTCAGCCGCGGCACGCTCGCCCGCAGTGCTGGCTCGTCTTTCGTGGAAAAAAGGGAAAGAAAATCGCTCGGTTAATGCTGTCTGACAGCCAGAACGCAAACCAGCCAGGCTAGGCTAAGCTAAGTTAATGCTGAGCTAAAGCAAGCTACGCTAACCTAACCACAGTCCAGCCAGCTAGCTAAAACCAACACCACCCAGCAAAACAAGCAGAAATGCTAAAATTCGCGGTTTTCACCTGAAGACGACTCCACGGAGCAGGAGAGGAGAGTTTTAGCGTTATTTCACGCTCCTAACGTTACCATCTTCACTTATTCCCAATTTTGATTTCAAGCTAACTTTCGTGGTGTTAGTCTGCCTGAACCATACACTGTATGTAGTTAAGTTGTGGTGGAACTACTTTTTGGCGGAAGGCTCAGTCCATATTAAAGCATAAAGCTTAAAGTTCTTCGATTTATTTTCTTTATTTATTTAGTAAAAAAAGAAACTGTTGTATAAAAGCAATAGAACACTCGAGGTCGTGTGTTATCGCGAATAACATCACGGCTGTGATGACCTACGGCACTCGCCTTCGGCTCGTGATGTTATTTCGCGATAAAACACACTCCCTCTCGTGTTCTATTGCTTAAGTATATTTCTACTATTACGACTCCGGAAGCAAATTTAGTTAGTTGAATTATTTAATGTTTGAACAAAATATTTGTAGGCGAAACAAGTACACGTATATGTTCGTGAAAGTCGTATAGAAACAATTTCATGTATTAGAGTCTTTGGCGTAGGCCCGTCATCGGCCCAGGGCTTGATACATCTGGGCTCTGCAGATCCTGTCGTACACTGAAGACAGGGCGGAGCCAACCCCCGGGCAACCAAACGGGACCAACCTGGAGGCGGCGGGGAGGGAGGAGGGGAAGAGCGACCAACAGCGTCTGAAATGCAGCAAGGTACTGAATGAGTGATCGTTATTTAAAGCAGAAGAGAAAATCTGATTGGATAGGTAATTAGGTGACGTAGCATTGGAGTCTATAGTAGAACTTACGCTGCGCTTTCATTTCTACTATTACGACTCCGGAAGCAAATTTAGTTAGTTGAATTATTTAATGTTTGAACAAAATATTTGTAGGCGAAACAAGTACACGTATATGTTCGTGAAAGTCGTATAGAAACATTTTCATGTATTAGAGTCTTTGGCGTAGGCCCGTCATCGGCCCAGGGCTTGATACATCTGGGCTCTGCAGATCCTGTCGTACACTGAAGACAGGGCGGAGCCAACCCCCGGGCAACCAAACGGGACCAACCTGGAGGCGGCGGGGAGGGAGGAGGGGAAGAGCGACCAACAGCGTCTGAAATGCAGCAAGGTACTGAATGAGTGATCGTTATTTAAAGCAGAAGAGAAAATCTGATTGGATAGGTAATTAGGTGACGTAGCATTGGAGTCTATAGTAGAACTTACGCTGCGCTTTCATTTCTACTATTACGACTCCGGAAGCAAATTTAGTTAGTTGAATTATTTAATGTTTGAACAAAATATTTGTAGGCGAAACAAGTACACGTATATGTTCGTGAAAGTCGTATAGAAACAATTTCATGTATTAGAGTCTTTGGCGTAGGCCCGTCATCGGCCCAGGGCTTGATACATCTGGGCTCTGCAGATCCTGTCGTACACTGAAGACAGGGCGGAGCCAACCCCAAAAGTATAAATTATAAATATACCCACCGCAGATCTTTACCTGGTTTCTACTTCCTGTAATAGAAAAAAAAATGTTTAATTAATAATAGCATAATACAATGTTACGATTTTATGTTGCACCGAGATTGTGGACAGTGGTGTGTTTTATTTATACCATGAATATCCCCATGCATGAGTGAGTTTATTTATCATTTAACTTGTGAATTGCGTAATGTGAGCACATGCTGGATGCATCTAAATGTGGGTGTTCTGTGCAATAACAAGCAGAGTTAACATGAGTGTAGTGCCCAGTGATGCGCTTGATCGCGCCAACTTTCCATGCTGTTAGTATGGGCCGATGCCCTCGTTCATACATGCGCTTGCTGCGAGCCTTGAGCGGGCAGCGCCCCCGAAGCGCAAGGGCGCGAGCCCTCTTCCATACTCTAGATACTAGCTCGAGCGGGGTGCGCCCCCGAGGGCGTGAGCCCTTATAATTCATTCATTTCATCTTTCGTTATTCTTTTATGCGTAGAGGACGTCCCCAAAAGACATACGGTAGCATGCCTTCTTTCAGTCTTTCGTTCATTCATTGTATTCATCCGATCATACGCGGGGAATGCCACAAATATGTAGGCTGCGTGCCTACCTCATTCTTTTATTTATTTCGTTCATTTGTTCATTCTGTATTCATCGATCATAATATTACCTTGCATTAAATTACGTTTAGCCGACTTTTTGTCTGAAGCGACTAAGATACAGCACAAATATGTTATAAGATAAATACAGAAATAGTAGAAGGAAAACATTATACAATAGGGCCTAAAGGAGGTCAGAGGGAAACAACGGGATAGAGGAGCGAAGGAGGAGAGAAGGAAAATGAGGTTAGAAAGAAAGAGAAGAGGTTATGCGAGGGGTGCGCCCTCGAGCAGTCGAGCCACGGGCTCTACATTCATACACTTGGGCGTCGAGCCCGAAAAGCATGCATTGCTGTTAGTGAGGGCCAAGGGCCAAAACATGCATCTAGGTTGGGCGTTGAGCCCTCATGCGCGGGGACCGCCCCCAAAGCATGCGTTGCTGTTAGTAACGGGCTGCGCGCCCTGTAAAACGCTGAGCGCGGGGTTCGACCCCTGAAAAAACATGCTGTTAGTAACATGCAATAATCCTCATGTCATGTCGTCTGGGCTGTGAGCCCAAGATAAAGAGGAGATTGTCTCCTGGCATGTGTTGATGTAAATGACCACGGGCCATAATGCATTAAGCTATAGGTATAGACATGTGATAATCAGCAGTGTTGGGAGAGCATCACAGATCGTTTTAATACTGGTTAATACTGTTAGTGAAGCATTGAAACAAAAGCAAATGTTGATGTATAATAGATCATTTAAATCGCCGGATTGATGCACAAATTAACATACTCTAAAGTATGTAGTACTTCCACCGCCTCCAGTGTTTGCTTATAAATAATACTTACTTAGACAGTGTTGAATGAGCTTGCTGAGCGTTCAGCAGTAGGTCCAGTTCTGGTCTAAGTGTGTGACAGGTGTGCTGAAATTACCCGTCTTCTTCAAGTAGCAAATGGTGACGTCAGCTTCGCTGAGGATGTGGCTGCGTCGTTCCTAAAGAGAGCGACCAGCGTAGCAGGATGGAGATGGTCAGCGTTTCCTAATTGACATTTGACAGGTGAATTCTGACCACTGTTTCGCCATAGGGTAGCTATTAGGTGAAACCAAACAGAGGCGCATAAAGTTTAGAAGAGCGTGAAAGCAGATAGCTGCCCCAGAAGTGAAGACAGAAATAGAAGTGCACTTCTAGTATTTTAATTGTAAAACAGGGCCCTGTTATCTGCAACAGAATGTTTCGCGCAAACAGAAATGAAGGAAGGAGTAGAGCTTAAATCAGACAGCGTGAGGCATTGAACTGATCAAATAAATATTGTCGGCGCACGCTCGTGAAATGCCTGTGCGCTTAAATCCATAAAAGCTGCCGTATGCAGTGGAAACATAGGGAGAATATATAAGACTTGTAAATTAGATTTATTTCTGTAAATGGCAAGCTATATTAAATTGAGGAAGAGGATTTTTGCAATGCCTTTGAGGAGTAAGCATATAGCTGGATTAGAAAACGAACTCGGATAATCTGACTATTACGACGTTCCTTATTAATTGGCATCAATAATTTTGTAGAGAGAAAGTTTGTTACCAATTATGAAATTAATTTATAATTACTGAGTCCCATGTAATTAAATTGAGCAATGACATAATCGGAGTGCAGAAAGAACAACTTAAATGAGGATCGTGATCACAGCTTCGCGGTCACAACGTATTTTATTAATAATTTCAGAGAAAATAAAAAGTAATGAAACGCACGCGATCACCACCGATCATTTCGTACAGAACTGAGAGGCAGATCCAGGGGCGAGGGTCAAAATTAATAGCCAACAGTCGGCAAACTATCGCCCTTGGAAATAAATACCCAAAACCGACAAACAGAGCGGCGCTCGCACCGAGCGCAGCCGAAGAAACGGCGCCGAGGAGAACAATGAGAAATACCGGACCACAACCAAGAAAGCGAGACTAGAAAAGCCACGAACGACACAGCAAACAGAGAACACACGAAAAGCACCCAAGCGAAATCGCGAACCCAGAGACAGATAAAGATACAGATACATAGATATGAAATAGCCCTAAGGAAATGTAGACATCCAGCAGCAACAGCACGATTCATAAGAAATAAAGAACAGTAAGAATAAAGAAACACACTATATACGGATCAAAACACAGAAGAACAGAAAAGATAAGAAGATTAAATAGAAAAGAAAAGGTAAGAAGAAGATAAGCCGGGAAGCAGGTCAGCAGCAAACAGTTTTAAAACGCAGAGGAAGACATATTCCTGTAACTAAGCTTTAACAACTAATCCATTTTACAGGTACAATAATTCGTAAGAGTATCAGCAGTACCATTATTATTATTATCATTATGTATGGTTTATATAAATAAATATACCAATAAATAATATACTACAGTTGGACAATTCATTGTACGTCAGTTCGTATGCTAGCATTATGTCTAATTAGTACGAGCACCACTAGCATTATTATGAACCATTACATATTTATTTTTCGTGCTTATTCCATGTACAGCACACGATGAGCTGCATTGAAACGTATGAAGGTGCTACAAAATAAAGAGTAACATCGGCATCATTATTATCAATATCACTATTATTAGTACTAAGATTACTACCATTACCACTATTAGTACTATCAATATTATTACCATTATGAATACCGTAAACTAGGCAGAGCAGTAGATGTTGCCAACTGCCATCAATAATTTACGGAGCAAAGTGCAAGGAGCAATGACATGGAACGCAAGAGACTGAAAGCACTGAGAAACACAAACATGCACATGATACAAAATACGACGAAGAAGCGAATACGTGAAAACCCAATCATGAGTAACTGCACGTGACAGTAAGGGAGGCGAGGTCGGGGAAGAGACGACGGAAGAAGGAAGCAGTGAGCGGTAGAATGTTAGAATGTAGTCAAAAGTCCGGAAAATCAACAGAACAGCGAACAGAAGACAGAACAGAAAAAAGAAAAAGAAAAGAGGTAGAAGAG